>NW_027417127.1:0-113864 GCF_009905375.1 Apium graveolens
CGAAAGAGCAAGTACTCCGGAACAAGAGTGTCAATCTAGTCAGAGTCTTATGGAGGCATCACAACGTCGAGGAGTCGACTTGGGAATTAGTGAGTCACATGCAAGAAAAGTACCCCCATCTATTAGTGGATTGATTCCGGGACGGAATCCTTTTAACGGGGGGAGACTGTAAGAACCCTGATTTTTTGTAATATTTTAAAACTTCTGTGAATAGTAACTTGAGCTGATTAAGTAATACGTATGGGGATCATCATAAATGAATAGTGGAATTTTGAGAATCCGAGATCATATTCTTGTTTATCGAGGAAAATAAGTGAATGTAAAAGCCGACGGAATTCGAAGATTTATGATTATACTACGTTTTTTCATATCCGTAAAGAATGGCGTAGAACCGGGAATACTACATGAAATAAATAATATATCAAGGTGTTTCTATGATCAAGAGAAGGAATGGAATTGGTTATAGTATTATAAGCGATAAAAGAAATCGCTACGAAACAAGTCGTTATACGTGGAAACTATCGGAATGGAACGAAGATTGCGTTTACGATAAATAAAGGAATGAGAAATTAAATCCCATGCAAGTTGGCCATGCATAACCAAGTCTTAACTAGTAGTTAGGAGTGTAACTAGATGATTAGAAGTTAACTAGAATAGTTAGTGGAATAGTGTTGAATAGTGATGGGAGACAAACAAGTACACAAGCCATACTTCTCCCTTTTCTCACTTCATCACACAATCAAACCAACCTATACCTTTGCCAAATTATTGTCAAATCTGCTGCATACATCCCATATATTCATTATACACTCCCACACTTCATCCACAAAAGAAAACAACCCTCTTTTCCCTCACTTAAAGCTCTCCCATTTTACATTCCAGCAGTTCGGATTTTCTGAGCAAGGGAGAAAGAAAAATTCATAACTCAAAATGTACGCATTCAAATGTCATGAAATGTTTACCATAGCTTCTATATATCTTGGGTAAGATTCGTACCAAATTTCAGCCTCAAATTAGTTTTTTTCAATTTTATAAAAATGTTTGAATGAGGTGCTGAAAGTAACTCCAAAATTCTAACTTGTTTCTTGGTTTTGTTTCTTAAGGATCTAGCCCTTCTAAGTGTTTTTCAAGCAAACCAAGCCCTAATAACCTTAGTACTAACCCTCCTAGTGCTCAATAAGGTATAACTTCCAACTCTTTAAAGTTTTAAGGGTGGGTTTAAGAGTTATTTATGATGTAGTGTCAAGATCCAAGAGTTTGTGTATGTGTAAGGTTGTTTTACTCATATTCTTGCTAAGTACTTGAGTTTTTGAGTTGTGATGCTTGTATTTGATGATAGATAAAGTATATAAGGTGTATGTGGGTGGATCTTGAGAAGTAAGAAGTGTTGTGTTGGTCATAAGTAGTGATTGTGTCAAGAACAAGTAGTAGAAATGGAATATGTAGCCTATTGCACTTGGTCTGCCTTCTGCAGTGTATTCGGCCATGTAAATGTTTGAAATTTGTGAGTCACTGGCCATGACTGGGTAGATCTTGATTTTTCGTTTCTGTACATGTGTGGATCGTCACGAGGGGATTTACGGTTTAAAAGTTATGATCGTTTTAGTGTAGAGCGTTCATACGAAAAGCCAACTGCGCATAGGCCACTTGCTTAATAATTTTGAAAGGTTAAAATTATTTCGAAAATTTGGAAAAATCATGATAATTAAATAATGCAGCAAGGAAGACTGTCCAAAAAGAATTTTAAGAATATATTAATTTTTCGATTTTATAAAAATGTTTTAGTAAAGCGAATCGATAATCGCGTACTAACTAAGATCGTTGGTTATTGATTTTAGATCGCCAACAAAAGCCCCGAGACCATACCACTCCTAGCACTCGAGGCAAGTTTACGAAACCCTAACACAAATTATCCATGCAATATATACTTTTGTGATATTGATGCCATGATTTACAATTCGAAAATATATGTTTGTCTGTGATATCAATACATTCCAATTATGTGATTATTTACGGAGACGAACTTCGTTTTATACGAGTATGAGAAATTGAAACGTAATTTTAATATAATACAAGATAGTGGGAGTCGGAGATAGTTTTAAATCAATTTAATCCCGAAACGAGCCGGACGCGGAAAATTTCGATTTCAATAAATAAAGTACTTTCGCGTAACATACATATCAAACGAGCGATTGAGATTTGATTTATAACTAAAAGAGGTAATCGAATACTCACTCAAGGGATATCCTACTTGACTATTTATTTATAAGTAATACCTAAAGAGTTACTAAAATATCCGGAAAATACTTAAAGTAATATTGAAAAGTTTTTAAATCAATTCACTCTATCTAAAACGTATGTAACCATTCGAAGGATAATTATAAGATGTCGAATCCCGTCTTAAGTATTTAATTAAGATTTTTATCAATTCATTGAACCTTATTAAGAAACATTTTGTACTTAAGGTTTTATCAATTCATTGGACCCTTCTTAAAAATATTATGAGACCGTAAATATTTAATATTACGTACCTCAAAAAAAAATCATTTAAAAATAGACATAGTTCCCAAGGATACTTTCTAAATTATTCAAAATTTCTCGGAAGAGATCAATCATCTGAAACTTAACAAAACCTTAGGGAACTTAGTCTAGAAGCATGAAGGTTTTGCTTCCTCGCTCAATGAAAAACAAGTGAACAATATATGTAAAACTCTACTACGGTTAAGGGTAGAAAACGATTTTAAATTCAAAACTCCGACAACTCCCAAGAATCAATTGTAATAAAAGTGACTGATAAATTACCTTGTTTAAAGGTCAACTGAGAACGATCTATTCCTTCGATAAAGGATTTTATGTAAATGATATAATTGTTTTGGGACTGGAATGTGGCTTACCCGGCACGGAGAGGTATCGGGTAGTGACCAAGCGCAGAGTGGCGCAGTATACAGTTATGTGGTCTCTGTGACCATTGACTTTCGGACTTGCACGGAAATGGGCAACCATCGTGTAATGTCTTGATAAGCCCAAAGGCGGCTAGGTTTGTATTCCTTCTACTAGTAGAGAAAATTTCGTATTCGGCTGATCACCGGTACGTGGTTTGTTCCAGTATAGTCCCTTCCTCCACTTTGGATAAATTGTTGTGAAACCTACAACAGAAGGCCGATAAGGCTGAGTTTTAAATAAGGATGTTGATGTACATATATCACATCCATATGAGAATCTTGGTTCAAGCATCATATTGAGATTTTGAGATAAAATGAGTACGAGTATAAGCCGATTAAACTGATACAGTTAAAGTTGAGTTTTTCATAAAATTGACAAGCATATAAACTTTTAGAAACCTTGGTTATACAATGCCTAATGGTTGTTTTTCCCTAAATGATTATATTGAGATAATGGATATTTATATCTTGCTGAGCATTAGTGCTCACTCTTGCTTTTATAAATATCATATCACAACAGATTACCAGCATGGCCCGAACCAGGATGACTGCCCGCAAACGGGTAGGGGACGCCCGTGAGTACCGTAGACTGTTCGTCCGCCAGCCACCTCAGGTAGACGAATAGAGATAGTTTCCTTTTGAGTACTTGAACCAAGACTATTTGTGACCCGAGTCAGTCTCATGTAGAGCTGTTCTCGGCATTCACTCTTTTGAGATAATTTCCTTTGATCTGTAATAACTTAAATACTTTAACGTTAATTTAGTAATGTTTCTGAGCATATAACCTGTGTGTGTGAGTTTGGTTAAAAGGTCGAGTAATGATGTGAAAAGAGGATTAATTATTTATTAGTCAATATTAAGTGATCGTAACGACCCGAATTCCCGACCTTGAATTTGGGGGTGTTACACTCATCATGCATACACATACATAAACCTATGCTAGCATGGCAAGTTCTAAATCTCAAGATCCACCATCGCTTCACAAGAAATTAACACCCTATCTTATATGTCCGCGATGCACATAAGACGAATAAGCAAAACCAATACTAGATATCATACAATCATCACACACTAAGGTATTAAACAACTAACTAAAGAATTCCATAGCAAATCCGTTACGACCCCATGATCACGATTAGCCCATGATTGAACTCATCATCACCATGGGTTCATATGAAAATATGATAATAACACACGAGAATAATAACTAAATCTACTTATATTAAACCAGAGTACGTCACAAGGGTAAATAGGTTCAAATTAAAGAAAACTAGCATCCAACGTTACAACGAAATAAAGAATCATAAGAAAATATGCTTCCTCTTCGTTGCGATGTGCTAAAATGGTCTTCTTCCTTATCTCCTCGCTCCTCGATTAATACTACTATTCAACACATGTGAAACGTCTCTGAAAACTACTTATATAGGAGTCCCACAAAACCCAACTATCTCAGAAGTTGGAAGCTCAAAAGAATTAGGAGTCTAAAAATAATAATTTAAATTTACGTCCCTGAGCGGCCACACAGCAATCCTGAGCGGGCGCTCAGCTTCCTGAGCGGGCGCTCAGGCCCTTCTAGAAAAAAACTTTGTTTTTGCTCCCGTTCTTTGCTACATTCTGCTCCTATCCTCCCACTTGCAATGCCAAACACATGCCAAGGCTTATTCTTGATAAAATCTCTCCACAAATGCAAGTAATACCCTGAAATGCACAAAAACTAGAAAAATGCATCAAATACATAAAATACTTGATTTCAAGACATCAATTTAAGATATTATAAGACGTTCTAAGTGGTATAAAATGCCACTTATCAGTTGCTGCGCAAACTGAGTAAGAACACTCCTCATAGCTGCAGTCTTTGCCATTAGATAGAACTTCACTAGAAACTTTTGCGCAAGATCTTGCCAAGTAGTGATGGACCCAGCTGGTTCAGAATGTAACCAGTCCTTAACTTTATCCCTTAGAGAGAATGGGAAAAGCCTCAGCTTGATAGCCTCATCAGTCACACCATTATATTTAAAAGTACTACAGATCTCGACAAAATTCCTGATGTGCATATTGGGGTCTTCAGTCGCAGCACCTCCGAAAGAAACAGAATTCTGCACCATCTGAATAGTGCCCGACTTGATTTCAAAAGTGTTAGCCTGAATAGCCGGATGGAGGATGCTTGACTGAATGTCATCAATTTTAGGCCGAGAAAAGTCCATAAGAGCTGGATCCTCCGGAACTATACGATCACCCATGATTATTGGTTCTGTCGACTCACTCTCTTTATCTGAATCATCAAAATCTATCTTCTCCGGAATATCAAGAACTGAGTCTGTCTCCTCAGCCGTATCTAAAGTCCTCTTGCGAGTACGAGAACGTGTTTGCATAAACGCTCACTAAAGTACCTGAAACATAACCCGACACAATAAGTAACACGTCTTAATCAATGAGTCCTAACGACCACTGATGGTAAGTACATAAACTAAACAAATACGCCGAGTCCCCGGCAGCGGCGCCAAAAACTTGTTAGGCATAAAATACGTGCTAATATTCACGCAAGTATACGCGTTCGCACGTAATATAGAATACTTTCTAGTTCATTCCCACAGAGACTCAGACTAATTATGTTCAATTAACACTTACTCACCAATGTATGATTACTTCTCAATGTCAAGACAATAACACTTAGTTTGATTAACTAATTATTAACTATAATTAACTACGAGAATTAAACACTTAATTGACTTTTGAATTAACAATATTAAACACACATGAGATCATAACTTCATTACTACTTCCTTCAATAGTTATTGTTATTACCCGTAGCATATAACGATGATGATATTAATCGAACAACACGAACAACACGAAACTAATAAAAGCCAACTTTCATTGTACTAATACCATTATACCAAACATCCACAATTAAGATAGAAGTTGAATATGCATCAATTATGTTGAGACCCTATATGTCTACAGAATTTGACAACATAACGATTTAAGCACAAGTTATTCCTTTTGATTACACAGGGCAAGTAAAATGGTTAGAGTTACCCACTAATCATGCATACACATATATGAACCTATGCTAGCATGGCAAGTTCTAAACCTCAAGATCCACCGTCGCTTCACAAGAGATTAACAACCTATCTTATATATTCGTGATAAGACTAATAAGCGCAACCTATGCTAGATATCATACAATCATCACACACTAAGGTATTAAACAACTAACTAAAGAATCCATAGTAAATCCGTTATGACCCCATGATCACGATTAGCCCATGATAGAACTCATCGTCACCATGGGTTCATATGAAAACATGATAATAACACACAAGAATAACTAATAAAAATACTTATTAAAACCAGAGTACATCACAAGAGTAATAAGGTTTAAAGTAAAGAAAACTAGCATCCACTGATACAACAAATAAAAGAATCACAAGAAAATGTATGCTTCCTCTTCTTCGTTGCGATGTGCTAAAACGGTCTTCTTCCTTTTCTCTTTGCTCCTTGATTGATACCACAATTCATATGTGAAACACCTCTGAAAACTACTTATATAGAAGCCCCATAAGACCCAGCCATCTCAGAAATTAGAAGTCCAACAAAAATAGAACTCTAAAAATCAGTATTTAATTTTACGCCCCTGAGCGGCCGCCCAGCAATCCTGAGCGGGCGCCCAGCTTCCTGAGCGGCCGCCCAGCCAGGCTGAGCGGGCGCCCATCACCTTACTGGAAAATTTATTATTCTTCTTCCGTTTTCTGCTGCGTTCTGCTCCTAACTTCCCACTTCCAATGCCAAGCACATACCTAGGCTTATTCCTAATGAAATCTCTCCACAAATGCAACTAATATCCTGAAATGCACAAACACTAGAAAAACGCATCAAATACACAAAATACTTGATTTCAAGACATCAATTCAAGCCATTATAAGACGTTGTAAGTGGTATAAAATGCCACTTACCAGCCTCAATCTTTGCCGGATCCACTTTGACTCCTTCACTTCCAATAACATGTCCCAAAAATTAAACTTCCTTAATCCAGAACTCACACTTAAAAAACTTGGCATACAACTTCTCTTGTCGAAGTATCTCCAATGCTAACCATAGATGCTGCATATGTTCTTCTTCTGACTTTGAATATATAAGAATATCATCAATGAATACCACTACGAACTTGTCCAAATACTTTTTAAATACCCAGTTCATCAAATCCATAAATGCTGCAGGAGCATTAGTCAACCTAAAAGGCATTACTAAGAATTTATAATGTCCGTATCTTGTCCTGAATGCTGTCTTCGGAATGCCATTTTCTTTGATCTTCAGTTGATGGTATCCCGATCTTGAATTAATCTTAGAAAAGCACTTAGCATCTTTCAGCTGATCAAATAAATCGTCTATCCTGGTAACGGGTATCGGTTCTTAATCGTCATCTTATTCAATTCTCGATAGTCTATACATAACCTCATGCTTCCATCCTTCTTCTTTACAAACAGAACAGGTGCTCCCCATGGCGATGTACTCGACCATATTACTCCTTTGTCCAACAATTCCTATAGCTGGCTTGCCAACTCTTTCATTTCTGGCGGTGCCATTCTATAAGGTGCCTTCGAAACTGGTTCCGTGCCTGGAACAAGGTTGATTTCAAACTCAATCTGTCGATTGGGCGGATAACCTGGTAGTTCATCTGGAAACACATCTGGAAATTTGTTGACTACAAGAATATCTTCTATGCTAACGCTCTCTCTTTCGGAATCTACTACATAGGCTAGGAATGATTCACAACCTTTCCTAAGCAATTTCTTATCCTGGACGATTGTAAGAAACAGTCGTTCTTGCCTTGACCCTTAAATACCACTTTCTCTCCACTCTCTGTCTTTAAATATACTTTCTTAGATTTACAATCTATCTGGTCGGTATTCTTCCCTAACCAATCCATGCCTAAGATTATATCATACTTCCCTAACTTAAAAAGTATCAAGTCTGCTGAAAATTTATGCGCCGAGATATCAATCTCACACTTAGGACATAATTGACTCACAGGAATCTTCTCTTGGTTCGCAATTACCACATCTATTACCTCGTTCAGGGTCATTTTATCATATTTAAGTTTATCAACGAAAGTTTCAGATATAAAAGATCTAGTAGCTCCAAAATCAATCAATACCTTAGCTTCAACATTATTCATTAAAAGTTTACCTGCTATCACCTCAGAATTCTGAACAACGTCCTTCATCTTTAAATCGAATGTCCTTGTTGTTGCTTGTGGAGTTGCGGTAGATGGTGGAGGTAATGCCAATACCTCAGCTAACATGTGTGCACTAGTACTTGCCACATTCATCAAAGCCTTGACTGGTCCGGTTGACTTGCATTCCCTAGCTATATGTCCAGTCTTTCCACACTTATAGCAAGTAATTTCTGTCTTCGGTACCTTACACTCGTTAGCCAAGTGCCCCTTCTGGTTGCATCTATGGCATGTCATGTTCAACTTATTACACACTTCTTGATGTTTTTTTCCACAATGCTTGCACTCTGGTCTCTGAAATCTATTTTCTCCAACTTTTCCTTGGCTTGACTGGTTGTCCCCCTTAGAATCTTGTCTCTTGTTCAAATTTCCCTTCTTCTGAAAATTTCCACCTTTGTGGAATCCAATCCTTTTCACACTCCTGTCTTGTGAGCTTCCGACTTCATACTTCTCTCCATAAAATGAAACATTTCTCTTCTTGTTATCCTTTTCTTTCCTTGACTGTATCCCATTACTCTCAATCAGAGAAGCCTTCTATGCTACTCCAGCATAAGTATCAAGCTCAAACATAGCCACTCTATCTCTGATCCAAGGCTCTAATCCTTGTTGGAATCTCTTTTCTTTCTCTTCCTCAGTGTTGGTATACTTCGTCACAAACCTTGACATCTCCGTAAACTTCTTCTCGTATTCCAATACAGACATACTTTGTTAGGAATATATGTGCATTAGTTTGATGATATGTTTAACAAAACACTTAAGTAGAAATTCAGTGTCTGTAGCCTCAACGGATAAGACCACTTTGGCTATCCGTTGATGGTGTAGCTTTACTTAGAAATAAGTCTAGTGTTGTAGCATATTTCAGTCTCTGTATTTAAGATGTAATTCTTAGAAGTTGAGAGAAACTATGAGTCATGTTGACTACTAGAAGATATGCAGATAGGAAGGCCAATTGTAAATATTTCATGCCTTGTAATTTTGTATAAATGAAGTGGTATCAACGGATGACTTAAAGACCTTCAACGGATGAGAAGCTAAGCTTCAACGGATGTCTCTAAAGCTTCAACGGATAACATCCTTCAATGGATGAGTGCATCAACGGATGAAAGCTTCAACGGATGTTCTGTTGATTAACCGTTGATAAGTGGTAGTTGTACCTACAAACAGAGGCACGTGGGTGAATAGAGATAACTGAAATGTGGCAGCCTAATTTCAGGAACATCAGAAAAAGCAGCCGTTCTACTCTAGTATAAAGAGACATTAAGTCAACAAAGTACTGGAGTGAACTGGAGAAGAAACAAGTGGAGATCTTACTTTATTATTTTATTATATCCTTATCTTCACTTGTAAACTTGGTAATATATAAACCAAGTAGTAGCTAGTAATTAGATAAGAATTTTTCCAGAGCTGTTTAGAAAAATCTTGAGAGAAAAATTATCTAGTTTGTACTAGGATGCAGCTGTGATCAAATTCTTAGATCACAGAATTTCTGAAATACCATCTCTGGTGGAACAACAAATCCACCAGAAAAGTTTTTAAAGGTTTATTGTGTTCTTTACATTTGTGTTTGAATATATATCTGTCTATATCAGCTTAAAGCAATTCACACACTTGTTCATCTTGAACACACAGTCTTTATAAACTGCTCAAAACTTGAAAAAGTTTTGAGATTTACATTCAACCCCCCTTCTGTAAATCTCATTGTTAGTTCTCTAGAAATAACAATTGGTATCAGAGCAGGCTCTTGACAAACAAAGAGTTTAAAGATCTTGGAATCTAACAAAGATGAGTAAGAAGGATATTGGAGTAAAAATCCCATTTCTTGACAGAGACAGTTATCACCACTGGAAGGTGAAAATGCACCTTCATCTACTCTCCCAAGATGAAGGTTATGTAAACTGTATTGAGAATGGTCCTCACATTCCCCACAAAGTAGCCACAGTTGCTACGGCCACAATTGCTGTTGGTCAATCCATTCCAAAACCTAGAGCAGAATGGACAATGGAAGACACAGAAGAAGTCCACAAGGATAAGAAGGCTATGAACATTTTGTTTAATGGTCTTGACAAGGATATGTTTGATAATGTGATAAATTGCTCAACTGCCAAAGAGGTTTGGGACACAGTTCAGCTGCTGTGTGAAGGTACAGAACAAGTAAAAGAGAACAAGATGCAGCTTCTCATTCAACAGTATGAGTATTTTCATTTTGAAGAAAATGAATCTTTAAATGACACATTTAACAGATTCCAAAAGCTGTTGAATGGATTGAAGCTGTATGGTAGAGTGTACCAGGTGAAGGATTCAAATCTTAAATTCTTAAGATCCTTGCCAAAGGAATGGAAACCCATGACTGTCTCCTTAAGAAACTCTCAGGATTATAAGGACTTCACTCTTGAAAGATTATATGGAATCTTGAAGACTTATGAACTAGAGTTGGAACAGGATGAGGTATTGGAGAAGGGGAGAAAGAAAGGAAGTTCAGTTGCATTGGTAGCTGAAAATGAGAGGGAATGCAGACAAGAAACTGTGAGATCTACATCAAACTCCAAAGATGGTACAAGATATCAGGAATCAAGCAAAGGAAAAGAGCAAGTTGCTGAGAATGAAGACAACTCCAGTCAAGATGACTCTGATAGTGTTGATGAGCATCTTGCATTTCTGTCCAGGAGATTTGCAAAGATGAAGTTTAAGAAAAACACTAGAGCCACTAAACCTCATAAGAACATGGTGGACAAATCAAAGTTCAAGTGTTTCAATTGTGGTATAAGTGGACACTTTGCAAGTGAGTGCAGAAAGCCAACTTCTGAAAAGAAGAAATTTGACCAAGTAGATTACAAGAAGAAATATTTTGATCTGCTCAAGCAAAAGGAAAGGGCTTTCATTACTCAAGAAAAAGATTGGGCAGCTGATGGAGAGGAAGAGAATGAAGATGTGGAGTATGTCAACTTAGCTCTCATGGCTGATTCTGAGGAAAATGAAGTTAGTTCATCAAGCAATCAGGTAACAACTCAGGTAATCACTACTGATGTAACACAACTTACTAAAGAAGAGTGCAATGATGCTTTTAATGACATGTCTACTGAATTGTATCATTTGCGTGTGTCTCTTAAATCTCTTGCTAAAGAAAATAGTAGGATTAAAGAGAACAATCTGTTTTTAAGTAATAGAAATGCTATGTTAGAAGATAAGTTGATTGACCTAGAGAAAACCAAGCTGCATTGTATATCTGTTGAGAATGAACTAGCTGAATCTATTAAGAAAGTAGAAATACTTTCTAATCAATTAAAGAGAGAGCAAGAGGTGATTAAAGCCTGGAAAACATCTAGGGATGTTAATGCTCAAATTGCCAAGGTCCAAGGAATTGAATCATTCTGTGAAACTTCCTGGGATAAAAACAAAAAGGAACTGGAATTAATTGATGGGCAGTCAACGGATGTGGAATCAACGGATGATGAAGGTTATCCGTTGAAGGAAGAAAATGAGCATCCGTTGAAGGTTCCTCAATTAAAACAGGCAGATGTTTCTAATAGTGAAAATCTAAAGAAACTCAACAAAAAGTTTGGTTCAACTTCCAAGAACTTTGTTAAAGAAGAAGCAAGCACATCCAAAGATGTCAGTAAGGTGAATATAGGGCACATGACCTTAGAACAGTTAAATAATAGGCTCAAGATGGTTGAGGATAAAAAGGAAACTAAAAGAAAATCTAACAGAAATGGGAAGGTAGGTGTTAACAAACATAACAATTACACACCTGATAGGTATGCTCCTAGAAAAAGCTGTGTGCATTGTAGTAGTGTTAATCATCTATCTGCTAATTGCAAATCTATTAAGAAAACCCCCATAACTGTACCCTCTTCCATGCCTAACATGTCTGCATCATCTCTACATGCTATGCCTACTATGTCTCAACAGAATCCTTATGCACATTTTGCAAACATGCCATATTTTAACAATCTTTATCTTGCTGCATTTAGTATGCCTCAAATGCCATACAATATGCCGATGTGGAATAACATGTATGCACAATCCATGCCTTATCATATTCCAAATGTGCTAAATGATTCTGTGACTAACCCTACACCTCAACCAACTACATCCAAGACCAAGGTTGACTCAAAGTTACCTAAGTCTAGAGATGCAGGAGGAATGAAGTCTAGGAGAAAGGCTAACAAGAATGGACCCAAGGAAACTTGGGTACCAAAATCAAATTGATTGATTTTATGGTGTGCAGGGAAATAGAAGAAATCTATGGTACTTGGACAGTGGCTGTTCAAGACACATGACAGGAGATTTCTCCCTGCTCACAGAGTTTAAGGAAAGAGCTGGCCCTAGCATAACCTTTGGAGATGACAGCAAAGGGTTTACTATGGGATATGGCTTGATTTCAACAAGGAATGTCATCATTGATGAAGTTGCATTAGTTGATGGTCTCAAACATAACTTACTGAGCATCAGTCAACTATGTGATAAAGGGAATATAGTTTCCTTCAATTCTGAAGCCTGTGTTGTCACTAGTAAGAAAGACAACAAAGTGGTTCTAACTGGAGTTAGAAAAGGAAATGTGTACTTAGCTGACTTCAACTCTGCAAATGCAGAATCTATTACTTGTCTCTTCAGCAAAGCAAGTTCAGTTGAGAGTTGGCTATGGCACAAGAAGCTATCCCATTTGAATTTCAAGACAATTAATGATCTAGTCAAAAAGGACCTAGTAAGAGGAATTCCTCTTGTTGAATTCTCAAGGGATGGTTTGTGTGATGCTTGTCAGAAAGGCAAACAAAGGAAAGCATCATTCAAAAAGAAGCTTGAAACAACAATTGATGAACCATTACAGCTGCTACATATGGATTTGTTTGGACCAGTCAATGTATTGTCAATTGCAAGAAAAAGATATTGCTTAGTGATTGTAGATGATTTCTCAAAGTTTTCATGGGTCTATTTTCTTGGATCAAAGAATGAAGCAAGTGAAATCATTATCAATCACATCAGGCAAGTCAATAATTATCCTGACCTGAAGGTTAGGAATATCAGGAGTGACAATGGAACTGAGTTCAAGAATTTATCAATGAGGCTGTTCTGTGAAGAAAATGGAATCATGCATGAGTTCTCAGCTCCAAGAACACCTCAGCAAAATGGGGTAGTTGAAAGAAAGAACAGATCTTTAATTGAGGCTGCCAGAACAATGCTTGAAGAATCAAAGTTACCAACATATTTCTGGGCTGAAGCTGTTAATTGTGCCTGTTTCACTCAAAATATCTCTTTGATCAATCAAGCTAAAGGCATGACTCCTTATCAGTTGTTCAAGAGAAGAAAACCAACTCTAAACTTTCTTCATGTCTTTGGATGTAAATGCTTTATACTAAGGAATCAATCTGACCATAAAGGGAAGTTTGATGCAAAGGCTGATGAAGGGATATTTGTTGGTTATTCAGCTGGAAAATCTTATAGGGTCTACAATCTAAGAACCAACATTGTTATGGAATCTGTGCATGTTGTGTTTGATGATAAAAAGATTGATGGACTAACAGATGAGGGACAATATGAGAGACTCAAATTTGACAACATTGAGATATATTCTGATGATAGTGAAGAGGAGACTGATGGAGATAACACTTCAAAAGGGATTCAAAACATGCCCTTGGATAATGCACAAAATACTGCATCCGTTGAAAGTCAGAATTCTGCATCCGTTGATAGAGGCAATGCAGTATCCGTTGAAAGACATGGTGTATCATCCGTTGAAGTACTAAATGAAGCATCCGTTGATCATAGTTTATCAACGGATAATCGATTTACATCATCAGTTGATAGAACTCCAAGTTCCCTGCAAAGGACCAACAACTCAGGGGGAGTTTCAACTAGTCAACACTCTGTCTCACATCATGACAATACTGAGGCCACCTCATCTAGAGCACATCTTCCACTTCAAAGGAAATGGACCAAGAATCATCCCTTTGAACTGATCATTGGTGATGCATCATCTAAAGTGCAAACAAGAAGAGCTACTCAAGATGAATGTCTGTATAGTAGTTTTCTATCTCAGGAGGAACCTAAGAAAGTGGAAGAAGCCTTATTGGATCCAGATTGGATATTAGCTATGCAGGAAGAGCTAAACCAATTTGAGAGAAACCAAGTTTGGAAGCTGGTACCCAAACCAAAGAACAAGAGTCCTATTGACACAAAATGGGTATTCAGAAACAAGATGGATGAAAATGGCATTATCATAAGGAATAAAGCCAGATTGGTTGCTAAAGGCTATTCTCAGCAAGAGGGAATAGATTTTGATGAGACATATGCTCCTGTTGCAAGACTTGAAGCCATCAGAATTTTTCTAGCCTATGCAGCTCATGCCAATTTCAAAGTCTATCAAATGGATGTCAAGAGTGCATTTCTAAATGGGAAATTAGAGGAAGAAGTCTATGTAAGTCAACCTCCAGGATTTGAAGATCCAAATTTTCCAGACTATGTATATTATCTGTTGAAAGCACTCTATGGACTGAAGCAAGCACCTAGAGCCTGGTATGAAACCTTATCAAAATTTCTTTTGGAGAATCACTTCACTAGAGGTACTGTTGATAAAACTCTCTTCTTTAGGAATGTTAATGGCTCTAGTATACTTGTTCAAATTTATGTAGACGACATAATTTTTGGTTCTAAAGATGATAAACTTTGTAAAAAGTTTGCTAAGCTAATGCAAAGTAATTATGAAATGAGCCTTATGGGAGAACTAACCTATTTTCTTGGTTTACAAATTAAACAAGTTAGTAATGGAATTTTCATTAGTCAAACTAAATATATTCATGATCTTTTAAAGAAGTTTGACTTAATGGAATGTTCATCTGCAAAAACTCCCATGGCCACTGCCACCAAACTTGAATTAAATAAGACTGAAAGGTCTGTGGACATTACAAGTTATAGAGGCATGGTTGGTTCACTTTTATATTTAACTGCTAGCAGACCAGATATAATGTTTGCTACATGTCTGTGTGCTAGATTTCAAGCTGATCCTAAAGAGTCTCACTTAATAGCTATCAAAAGGATTTTCAGATATCTCAAGGGTACACCAAATTTAGGTATTTGGTATCCTAGAGAATCTGGCTTTGATCTAATTGGTTATTCAGATGCAGACTATGCAGGTTGCAAAATAGACAGGAAAAGTACAACAGGCTCCTTCCAATTCCTGGGAAACAAGCTTGTATCATGGTTTAGCAAAAAAGCAAAATTCAGTCTCTACTTCTACAGCTGAGGCTGAATACATTGCTGCTGGAAGTTGCTGCTCTCAAGTGTTATGGATGAGAAATCAACTCCTTGACTATGGACTTCATGTTGATAGAATTCCTATCTTTTGTGACAACACAAGTGCCATAGCCATAACAGAGAATCCTGTACAGCACTCAAGAACCAAGCACATTGATATCAAGTACCACTTCATTAGGGAGCATGTCATGAATGGTACAGTGGAACTACATTTTGTTCCAAGTGAACAACAAATTGCAGACATATTTACCAAGCCACTTGATGAATCAACATTCACAAGATTAGTAAGTGAGCTAGGTATGCTTAATTACTCTTAAAATTCATGTCCTTATTGCAATTTGAATTGAAGCCTGAAATATATTAGTTGATAGAACAAATTTGACTTTTAACAAAGTTTATACCATCAACGGATGTTTCCTATCCGTTGAAAGTCAAAATTGCTCTATCAACGGATATTCATTATCCGTTGAAAGACAAATACATTTCTGGAATTTTTATCCGTCAACAGATAAAACTGAAGTACCTTTCAACGGATGACAATTTGCCTTATCCGTTGAAATGTCACATCAGTCGATTCAGGTGTTTCACAGCCGTTGATTCTATTTTCTTAACCGTTGATACTCATACATACATCTGTATGTATTGGTTTTAAAGGTAGTTGTTAGAATACTTACAGTTTATTCTTAAACGGCTGAAATTCACTAACATATACTTATTGATTAATCTTTTACTAATTTTTTTTTGAAAGCATATAAGCCCTTCTGATTTTTCATTTTTACTTTACGCTTTCTTAAAATTTCAAGCATTTACCATTTTCTCTCTGCAAAACCTTCAAGTTATTCTCTGCAATTTCTACTCACAACAATGGCACCAGTCGTGAAAATTATGTCTCAATCTGGGTTCATCTATGAGAAGAACAATTTCATAGCTTTGGTAGAAAAGAATGAAGCCCATTCAGACTATCACAAAATGATGGACTTCATCAAAAACTGTAAACTTAGCTATGCAATGCTGGAAGCCCCAACGATTTACTGTGACGTAGTTGAGGAGATTTGGACAACTACTGAGTTCAACTCCATAGATATGACTATCTCCTTCACTCTCAAAGGTAAAAAACACTGTATTAACTGTGATGATTTACAAGCATGTTTTAAATTACCTGAGAACAATGCCATGACACCACACACTGATAATGATGTATCCAGCATGTTAGATTCCATAGGTTATTCTCTTAACTCTGCTAGTTTAGGGAGTATTAGAAGAAAAGGCCTTAGGAAAGAATGGAGTTTTCTTGGGGATGCCTTTATAAAGGTTTTCTCTGGGAAAATTAGTAATTTTGATGCCATAACTTCATCTCTTGTTAATATGCTCTATATGCTTGTTTCTGATAGGTATTTTAACCTTAGCAACTATGTGATGCTAGAATTGGGTACTAGATTAGGTAACAAAGCTAATAGACCTAATAACATCTATTATGCTAGATTCTTTATGTTATTGGCTAACCATGTTGCTGAAGGTTTGGTCATAATCAATGAGAATAATAAACTCAAGTGCTGGGCACAAGAGAAAAGAGTTTTTGCAGATTTATTGAGAATGGATCTCAACAGCAGTGTGCCATTGGTATATTTACCAATCATGAATGCACCTCAGGTAGGTGAGGTAATTGCTTCTACAACTCCTACTTCTTCCAACCCCTCTATTTCTTTATCTTCTAGAGTGGCCATGAAATCTGTGACAATGCCCCAACAGATTTCTACCAAGGTCACCAAAACTAAACTTTCAAAATCAAAGACAAAGAAAACCACCTCTGTTATTTCTCAAAAGACAACAGTTGTAACACCAACCATTAACCCTGAGGGGAGTGAACAGGGTGTGAGTGGTGAGGGGAGGGGTGAACATCAAAGAAACCCCCATGATAAGGAAGGAGAGTTAAGTGCTTCCCAAGCTAGCCAAGCCACAGTTTCTCAAAAAGCTGTGGTGGTTGAAAAGGTATCTAGCACATCCCTAGTTGCATCCTCCCAAAAGGATGTTACTATTGAAAATAGTTCCCAACCAGGAACACAGAACAAACGAGGGAGGGACACTGAAGCCAAACACTCACCAACAAAAGCTTTTATTAGAAGAAAGAAGGCTAGAACCCAATCTTCTACACAGGGTGCACACACTGCACAGATACATCCATCTGTATCTATGCCTTCTCAAACTCAGTTTGATGTGGCTCCAATAAATGTGGAGTCACAGCCCCATTCTCTCACAATAATCACACATCAATCACCAAACACTTCATCACCATCTCTGGATGTGGATATGTTATTCCCATCAATTCCTGATTCTCCCTCTTTACAACTCAGGGAGGAGCCCCACTCAAATACAGGTGATCATCATCTCTTAGATGATTTGTTGGATCACCCGCAAATTCTTTCAGATATAATTGAAGGATCTGTGTCACCACATCTCAAATCAATCTACGCAGATTCAACAGTTATATCACTTTCAATTTCAACTTCTTTTCCCTCTTCAACGGATATCACTCATCCGTTGACAAGTGGTTGCTCTTCAACGGATAAGCTTAACAGCAGTTATCCGTTGATAACATCAGTTTCACCTTCAACGGATATTCCACATCCGTTGATAGTCTCTCCACACATAACTGAATCAATTCCAAGTGTAGAAGACATGAATACTGTGCAATCACTCTTAGGATTGAGGGAAGGGAGTGAAAATTTGAGTGAGAGGCTGGGTTGCTCCCAGGCAAAAGGAGAGATTGAGAGCTCAAAAATGCATGCTATTTCTTCCAGCATGGCAAAAGTAAGTGAGAGGAGTACCACCTTAGTAGGTGAAGGTGAGGGAGTGAGTTGTGTGAGCCAGGGGGAGCCCCTGATGCAAGAAAATAGAGAAAAAGAGAGAAAGGCAGGTACAGTAGATATAAGGGAGGAACCAGCCATTGCTAGTGAGTCAATGATTGTGGATGATGCTGAAAAGGAAAGACAATTTCAGCAACATTACAAAGCTGTAATTGATAACATTTCCTTGGATGCTGACACTTTTACTCATCCTGTGTCAGCCTATCAAATGTTGGCTGCTCAGGGCAATGAGGAGGCAGAAAAGACACTACATCTAGTACACACAACAGAATCTCTTCAAAGGGATAAAGCTGCTATTAACAAGATGCCTTCTACAGCTGGTGAGCCATCTGAGGAATTTGGAGTAAATTCTGATGATAATGACTCTGTTTCTTTTGATGGAAGCATGAACTTAGGGGGAGATGAAGGCCCTAGTTCAATTCCAAATCTACCTGAATGGGCTTTGACAAAGGAGTATAGATCAGGGGAATTCAATGTCTCCTTAGTCAAACAAATCAACACTATTCAACAGGCCATTCAGAACACTTCACATGCAAGTATCAAGGCTATCCTTCAAGCTCACCTGGACTCACTGCATCTCATGAAGTTGCAGCAAGTAAAGCAGAATCTGAGTATGGATGATCTCAGGAAGGATATTGCTGACTTGAAATCCTACAGTTCTGAAAAATTGGATTCAGTCATGCCCTATGGTACATTGCAGGACTTGGTTTTGAGATTGAAAAAGGAATCAGTTACTGAGAAAAGGCTGGCCAAGTTGGAAGACAGAGTTCAAGTTATTGAAGATTCTGTGGCCACCATTCTTCACAACCAACAATCTCAAACCAGTCTCCTAATGCAGCTGGCAAAAGCACAAGGCTTGACCCCTCTCCTTGATGATAACAAAAAGGGGGAGAGTAAAAGGGAAGGGGAAGGAGAGCCATCTACAAAAATCAAAATATCTAAAGTGCTAGTTCCTGCCATCACTACTTCTCCAATCATTCAAATCAAAGGAAAGCCTGATGGAATTGATTTGATTCAGCTAGCAGCAGCTGAAATTCAAGTGAAAGAGCAAAGGAGGAGAATTGATGAAAGGTTACAACTGTTGTTTGGCTCTACACAAGATAAATCAACATCTGTGAAATATAGCACAAAGATTGAACCAATCAACATGGAGCTCAAGCCAGTAGGGAGACATAAGGATGGAGAAGCTTCTTCCAAAGAACTACAAGCTATAATTCTCAAGCCCAATAAAAGATCCAATAAGGACTCTACAAAGAATCCTTTAAAAGAAGTGGACTTTCCTCCTCCAAAAGCTGATGAGAACAAGCTTTTAGGTAGGAGTATTGCTTATCTCAAAGAGACCATGGATGAGGCTGTAAGGAGAAATAGGGCTATTATCTCTAGAGAGGGAAAGAGCATATGTGTGATGCAAGGACATCCCAAATTCTCAATAGCCAAGAAGGAAGAAGTCAAGCAACTAAAGGCTGACAAAAGAGCACAAGCAAAGCTTGAACAACAGCTAAAGTCAAGTCAAGTTGAAGAAGAGAAAGGAATTGAAGTCAGGGGTGAAGACAAGATTGCAAACCTAGATGAGGTTTTTGGGAGTATATTTGGTGAGAGTATGGAAGAAAGAGAGGAATGGCAGAAGGGAAACAGAAGAAAGGCCAAGGCACATAGAAGGAGTGAAGATAATACTGAAGTAACCAAATCTATATCTAAACCACTACCTTCCATACCTGAACCTCTTGTTGCTAATCCCACTATAAACATCCATGGTGAACCAATCATTCCAAAAGAGGAACCTATTGATTGGGACACCATCAAATTGCCTACCTTTCTAACCACTCTTCCACTACCAAAGAAACAGAAAAGAAAACCCAAATCTACACCTCCCATAACCTCTAAGAAATTCACTCAAAAACAAAAGCCTAAGCCTAAGCCATCCATTTCTAAAGATGATTATGTTCACATCTGTGACATAAAAGAAATTTCAGACATTGAACTCTATCTGGATGAGCTGGAGGATGTAAGAGGAATAGCTGCTTACAGACAGCTACCAGAGAGATTAGTGTTCAGATACAAAGGAGCTGGGGAAAGAACATGGCCTCTCCACAGGATTCTGAATGAAGGCTACTCTACCTTGATTAGAGTCTTTTCAGCTATACAAAAGGATTCTGGCTTTACCAGAACTGCCAAGACTGAAATTCTCAACAAGATTGCCAATATAAGGAAAACTTGGAAGGAGCCCAATGCTTTACCCAGGACTTTACTCATTCAAAAAAGGGGAATTACAATTCACAAATCACCTCATTGGTTGATGGAATTTAGAGATGATAAAGGAGTCAGAAGATTTTTCAGACTTGAAGACCAACTCAAGATTGCCAGCAATGAAACTCTCAAGGAAATGCAATCTAAGTTGGATATCAGTGTTGAAGATGAAGCCGAATTCTTCAGACAACTCCAACTCCAAATTGAGGAAAATGACAAAGGGCTAGGAAAGAAAACCAGGGAACAAAGAAGAAAAAGATGATTTGCTCAGGCTAAAGGAGTATCCTTGGAAATACTGTAAATCTTCAATTTCCTCCTAGTACATACATTTTTGCAGCATTTT
Organism: Apium graveolens; assembly: GCF_009905375.1. Lineage (NCBI taxonomy): Eukaryota > Viridiplantae > Streptophyta > Magnoliopsida > Apiales > Apiaceae > Apium > Apium graveolens. Next base: position 20,884 of record NW_027417127.1, read on the forward strand.
CAAATTTCTACTTAGTTTCAATTCATATATCTGTTAAGTGTTTTGTTATCATCAAGTTAACCCTGAATTTATGCCTACAATTCTTATAGACATAAATAGGGGGAGATTGTTAGGAATATATGTGCATTAGTTTGATGATATGTTTAACAAAACACTTAAGTAGAAATTCAGTGTCTGTAGCCTCAACGGATAAGACCACTTTGGCTATCCGTTGATGGTGTAGCTTTACTTAGAAATAAGTCTAGTGTTGTAGCATATTTCAGTCTCTGTATTTAAGATGTAATTCTTAGAAGTTGAGAGAAACTATGAGTCATGTTGACTACTAGAAGATATGCAGATAGGAAGGCCAATTGTAAATATTTCATGCCTTGTAATTTTGTATAAATGAAGTGGTATCAACGGATGACTTAAAGACCTTCAACGGATGAGAAGCTAAGCTTCAACGGATGTCTCTAAAGCTTCAACGGATAACATCCTTCAACGGATGAGTGCATCAACGGATGAAAGCTTCAACGGATGTTCTGTTGATTAACCGTTGATAAGTGGTAGTTGTACCTACAAACAGAGGCACGTGGGTGAACAGAGATAACTGAAATGTGGCAGCCTAATTTCAGGAACATCAGAAAAAGCAGCCGTTCTACTCTAGTATAAAGAGACATTAAGTCAACAAAGTACTGGAGTGAACTGGAGAAGAAACAAGTGGAGATCTTACTTTATTATTTTATTATATCCTTATCTTCACTTGTAAACTTGGTAATATATAAACCAAGTAGTAGCTAGTAATTAGATAAGAATTTTTCCAGAGCTGTTTAGAAAAATCTTGAGAGAAAAATTATCTAGTTTGTACTAGGATGCAGCTGTGATCAAATTCTTAGATCACAGAATTTCTGAAATACCATCTCTGGTGGAACAACAAATCCACCAGAAAAGTTTTTAAAGGTTTATTGTGTTCTTTACATTTGTGTTTGAATATATATCTGTCTATATCAGCTTAAAGCAATTCACACACTTGTTCATCTTGAACACACAGTCTTTATAAACTGCTCAAAACTTGAAAAAGTTTTGAGATTTACATTCAACCCCCCTTCTGTAAATCTCATTGTTAGTTCTCTAGAAATAACATACTTCCTTGATTTAATTCAAGAAATTTAAGCTCCATTTGATTCTGCATGTACTTAGGGTAATACTTTTCCTGGAATAACTTCTTAAACCTTTCCCAAGAAACCGACTGATTTGTCTCCATAGCTTTCACTGAATCCCACCAATAGATGACCTGCCCTTTCATAAAATAAGTAGTATATGGTGTCTTCTGATCTTCTCCCAACTGAACCAATTCAAAAGCTTTTTTCATTTCCCTAATCCATGTATTAGCTATAACCGGATCGGTGGTATCATGAAATGCAGGTGGATTCATATTCTGAAAAGCTTTGAAAGTAACAATTTGTCGAGGTGGTACTGGTGGATCAGGTGGTTGGTGTGGTTCACGGTTATCTTGGTTTTTGAATTCTTGTTGAAGAGTTAGTTGTTGTTGAGCTATAGCGTTTGTTTGTTGTTGTAAGGTTTCCATTAATCGAAGAATATTAGGATCTGTGGTAGAAGTTGTTGTCGGGTTTTTCTTTTTAGGTGGCATGATCCTGAAATAAAAGTTATATCAAAACAGGTATGAAAATACAGATAATTCAAGGTTTGGGTACCATAAGTCATTATATTCACATATACGATCGGGTTTCATAATAAACAATAAGGGTGATGCATATAAAGGCATAAGAACAATAGAAAGCAAATAGAACGATAGTGCATAATTATTGAAATTAAGGTCAAGGTACATCAAGATCGGAATAGAGTCTGATTCTAAGGACAACATGCTTAATTAAAGGAAATCAATAGGGAATTCTACAAGGTCCAACAATACAACAATATCAATAGTAGATAATGGAAAGAACTAAGGCTCCACTCCATCAGAACGGGGTCCTGTAGTCTTCTCTTTACGAAGCGTCTTCACAATGCACTGGAGCTCGTCCGCAATCATCTGGATAGTATACTGGCTGGTACGGTCTCGGTGCGATGGCATCTCATCAAGCTTAGTATTAACGTACTGAACCAAGGTCTCAAGTCTCGCAGTCATCTGCTCCTTAGGCTTTCCTCCATAATTTCGGCTATCCGGATACACGTTCTTCAATCACTCTAACATCTATCTTACTTTCCCTGATGCCTGTCGAAGTCACGCCACAACTCAACATACACGGAGAAAGCAATTGTGTCAGACGGTTCAGAAGATGACGAGGAATGTGCCCTTTGCTGCCAAACAATGCATATATATATAGGAGAATTAGCAGCGAACGACTCGAATATCCTATACCTACACTCTCATATAATATTCTATAAACCTATATACATATATAACCTATTTGGGCTGTCCAGGGACTCTAAACCGTATCTCTGATACCAAAACCTGTCACGCCCCGACTTAATAATAGATATTATACAACTTATTACAATAGTTAACAAAAGGAAGTAAATACATCCGAATCTAAGATCTTACAGTTTAGGGTTTGGAACAAACCAACACTATTAACTATTACAACCTGATTTTAATATCGAGTCCTCAAAAAAATGATCACTAATCTACCTGAGCTCGAACATACGAATCGGCATCACAAGTCTTACGCGCTGTCTGCTTGAATCTAACCATATCTGCTAGCTGAAATATCAGGGTAAGCAAGTAGTGAGCCAAATGCTCAGCAAGTACTATAATATATGTAAACAAGAAGAATAAATAAAGGAAATGAAAGATTCATCAATATAGTATCAAGAGATAAGCTTTCATGGTGATGGCATCTTTTACTTATAATAAAACAATTTAAAACCATTTTCTTCATCAAAAAAACCATTTTATGACGCTACGGATTACAGCCGGTGATCAGCCGCGAAGTAATCCCTAACCTCGCTGGATTCTAGAACATTAATGGGATCCCTAGGCAACATTTAAGCCTACAAATTAAGAGCGGAAAGGACTTGTGTCTCAGTCCATATCCACTATTTAAAAAAAGTATTTGTCCCCCTTTGAGACTGAAAATCCACTTTTTAACTTTTTATTTTAAAAACTGATGCCAAGTGACGGTTAAACTATTGAATAATGAACATCTTTATCAAGGGTTCTAGATCAACTTTAAAGCCATGATCAACTAGACTAATTCCTTATCAAATGGAATCGCAAAGTTTCTATTCACAAGGAATCTGACAATGAGGTTTCACAGGGTTGTTGGATAGTATAAAGGAACTAATTCAAACTAGGTTCAAGGTAATGGTTCCAGATAAGACATAGGTATTGAAATATAAAGAAGGTGAGCATCAATTCAAAGTATAACATGGTGTCATGTTTTAGGGGTAAGAATAGGGTTATCAAGCAATCATGAACGACTTTAAGGAATAATTGACTTTTAGGTATCAAAATAAGGTTACTGAGTATAACTTGCACAGGGCTCAATATCAAAATTACTTTGGTATATTAGCATGGTATGACTTTTGAATTACTTGCATAGAAATCTCCAAGCAAAGTTAAACTACTTGCAATAGATACTTGAGGGTTCATGGCATTTGCATATAATACGAAAGATAGATTTGAAACCACTAGGATCATATATATCAAGGTGAATTAGAATACTCACATAATATATAAAAACTGGGCTAATACTATCTTGCAGTATAAACAAATAGGTAGGTTAAAACATTTGCATAATATAAGTTTTCAAGGGAAGGATACTTGCCTTGAGAGGCTTGACAACACACGACTTGTCTTGGGAGCGACGGGAGCACTACTCGATTTTGATGGCAAGCTTCCTATCTTCACTTGATCCTACACAATAATAAAAATCCCTCATTACTATGGACTCTTATGACACCAAACAATCCTAACACTAAATGCACAAATTGACTCCAAGTAACGCTTAGTGTCTTATATTGCGTAAGACACTAAGTTAACACACAATACCATGCACATATACATATAGTAGAACCTTGGAGCATATAACACAGGTATACTCATACTATTATTTAGACTTGGTGCTTTATTCGAGACTTTAATGATCTCACTCTCAAATCTCCACAATTCCACTTGCGACACACTACTAAACTAGTCTCGACTCTTGAAGGGCCTACACTTGGTGGTTATAATTCTCTTAGACAAAACCTTGGTCTAACACTCTAATGACCTATCTAAATGCAAACACTAAGGCTCACTCATGCCTCACTCATAGGGTCCACAAAACTAAACGCTAAAAGAAAACGTTCTCACTTGTACACTTATGGCGACACCTTAGGCGACTCTCGGTTTTTGACACCACTAAAGCTCGAATATTCCTAACCAAAACTGACCTACTGGATTCTTAAGTCTATAACCTAACTTGTGCACTTGAAATGACACTAAGGGCCTTCCTAGATTTTCTTGGGCCTAACCTCAAAGTTGACACAACTCTAAATGGGTGTCCTGAAAACTGCCCTGTTTTGGACTAACTTAAACTCATTGGTTCTAATTTTAAACCTCCATGGTTCGACTTGAAACTATTCCTTGAACTCCCTAGTATGAATAATAATCAAGTCCTAATGAGGGCTTACTCTTAATCCAACTTTTTGACATCCAAAAGGTACTAAACTCAAATTGTCCCCTGTTCTGGCAGAATCTAAGTTTAGGTGTGTGCACCTCACTAAATGGTTGGATTTCTCTAATTTATGGCTTCTAGACTCAACTACAACCCAAGTAATAACTCCCCATGGCTTGGGCCTAACAATTCCTAAGAAATGCCCATTCAAAATTAACACACAACTCACATGCAAATCTGGAAAAATTTCAGGGTTCTGTCCTAGCCTTTCCACCTTAACTCCCACTTCAAAACCACGAATTAAATCTTAACCAAGGAAAATTTTACTTCTATAAGACTCCAAACTAAGGCCTTAACCAAGAATGAAGATCATTCATGCCCTATAACACCAACATGAAAACTAAAACTTAACATGCAACTCACAATGATCACAAAAACAAGTTCGACTAAACAATGGGATTATTAGCTCATAAATTCGACTTAAAATACTAAATTATTTCAAGGGATCATGCACACTATATTTTAGCAGCTAAGATCAAACATGATATCAAGGAAACAATTTGTTTTAGCCCATATAGGTCGAATTTAATCACAAACCAAACATGCATGTATATTGTCGAAAAAGAGAGCATATATAGCTTGATCTTTCTTGAAAATAATGCCCTATCTCTAACATGCAAAGTAAAACATGGCATTACAACTAGAGATCAGTAGCATGCAAGTGTTTTAAAGGAGTTTTAATCAAGGAAACACTTAGTTTATGCACATAAAAATATATCTCATGGAGAACTCTTTAATCCACATGAATTAAGAGTTTCTCCTTGGAGATCACATAAAAACAAGACATGCAAGCATTAAACTTCATTTCGTAAGCATGGAACTTCTTGGAAAGTATATTATATATTAATGGGTAGTGAAATTACACTAAAATGGCAAGGATTTGTTGAAGAAAAATTGAAGGGGATGGGGGAAGGGGGCTTCAGCCGAATGGAAGAAAGAGGGGGGAGAAAGAGAGAAAATTTTGAGAGTGAAAATGGTGAAGTTGAGTGGAGTGTAGTTTTGGATTAACTCTCCTCTTTTTGATCATTATGCACCAAGTAATGAGTGGAGTTTAGAATTTACAAGAGTGCCCTTGTCCCAAAGCTAAGCAAAATTGCATGCAAGGTTAGTTTGGTCTTTTGGTGGATAAAAGAGAGTTAGTGGGGTATGAATTGTCTTTTTAGCCCTTTAAGTTGAATATGAGGGTATTTGCATGCATGGGTATCTATGTGAATTGGTAATTACTAAACAACTAATTTCAAAGGTTTACTTTTATAAAATAAAATAAAATTTCGAAAATTATTAAAGGTGTACCATAAAATAACTTGGATTTTTAAAAATTTTATGAGATCAATTTTGTGATTTGTGAATGAAATAATTTTAAAAGATAATTTTCCCATGGTAAAGAATATTCTCTATAAATCAAGAATAAGAGCAATTAATAAAACTCTCGCTTTGAAAAATTTATATTTTAAATAAAGCAATTTATAATGCAGCAAATTCCATTCACACAAATGTACAATCAATAAATATATTTATGATCGACTCTAATATTATAAAGAGTTCGCAAATAATAGTACACAAAATACCGGTCATAACACAAATGATGCCAACAGGGGGAGAAGGTAGTTAAGTCCAAATGCTCACCAAGCCAAACATTGAAAAAAACGGATGATCATGGAGATGACCAGGGAAACTCTGAAAAGAGGAGAGGTCAAAGTCAAGGGAAGCAGCTGAGCAGAATTCCCACTCAACAGACAAGTTCTGATAAATCTGCTATGCAAGGAAGGAATAAGGAAGGAAAGAAGCCAACAGATCAGGATGTTCCTTTGTTGATCACAAATGCCGATACTTCAAATACTGATGATCAAGTTCTGACAACTACTTCTGATGTGATAGTCCAAGCTGGAAGCCAAGAGTCACATAAGTTTTTGCAGACTTTGAAATTCAAAGGAAATAAAGCAACATTCTTCTACAAAGATCCCAAAATTTAATCGGTTGATGAAGAAAATGCCAAGAGACTATTCCTTAAGGATAATTCAGGAGTGGATTTAGAGGAATTAAGAGAAGAAGAAGCAAAATTTGCTGCTGAGAAGATTAAACCAAAGTCAAAAGCTTCTGATGCTAAAAAGCCACCAAGGCCAAAAGAAAAGGGGATTGTGATAAGAGAAAGATCTGCCACAGAGATTCCTAGATCAAGGACTAGATCTCAAATTACTACTGATCCCAAAGACAAGGGAAAATGAAAAGTTGGGGAGACAGTCAAGAAACAGGAGATGAAGATTCCTCAAATTCTGATGGATCCTGTGTGCAAGATGGTTCAAGTCTTTGATGATGCTGCTTCTAAAGATGAAACAGTTGAAACTCTGAAGAGAAAGAAGATGATAGAAGAAGCTAAGACAACCTCTGACATAGCTCAATTTGTTCAGAGCGAAGATATTTCAGAACAGCAAGCTACAGATGAAACTGTAAATCCTGACAAATTCATCAAGACATCAACCTCTGACACTGCTCAAGTTGACATAGACAGCTTAACACTTGATCAGAAAAAGAAGATACTATGGAACAAAGCTACTCCAGTGGAACCTAAGACCAATCTAATGCTGAATCAGCTTGTATCTTTTGGGTTTAGACCTAAACAAGCTAAAGACAAGTCTGGGTTAGGTTCTGACAAAGAAAAGAGACAAACAGGAATAGAAGTTACTCTCAGAGATCCTTTCATTTTGATAGACAAACCATATGAAGAAATCAAACAAAAGCACCTTCACAAAGTGTTATCTTCTCAAATTGTCATGGATACTCATGATGAATCAGAAGTTAAATAAAAATTGATCATGTTTCTCAATGATGGAAGAACTTACAGATTAGCATATTCTGATGTGCTAAAAAAGTCTGTCAAAGAGCTTTAACATATTCACTACCTTCTGGAAGTAAAATCTGATGTTACAAGAAGATGGTCATATTACATTTTGAAGGCTATAAGAGATCTTCGCAGAATTTCTGGTGCAAAAGCTTCTGAATACATTCCAAAAATCACTGAAGATGATGGAAGGGAAGTTTTTATGAAGAAGAAGTCTGCCAAGATTGAAGTAATTCTGAAGGGAAAGTGTTTATGCTATAATAAAGACTCCTCACATCCCAGAGTTATCAGACTTGGAAATGAGATTGAAAGAACATCAATTCCTGTACTCAGAGCAGCTATTTATCAGATTGGTGATGATGAAGATGAAGAACTGATGCAAGTCAAAGCACATTTAGTTGAAGTTCTGAGAAATGTTGAGGACAAGCTGGTAACAGACTTTACAAGGACTATAGATTCAGATTGATCCAGTGATATTGGTAAAGCTACATGTACTGTAAGTTGTATTTAGCTATTTAAAATGATATCTCATTGCATTTGTACTTAAATGTTTTTGACATCATCAAATCTGTTAACTTGTATATTTTTCATAATTTACAAGTTGGGGGAGATTGTTAGATATATTTGTGATGTCATGTCTAATCTGATTTGTTTAGTTTCAGAACTTATTATCAGAACTTATTGAAGACAGGAAGTTATCAGAACTTAATCCATCAGGACTTACATCAGTACTTAAGTGCGGATACACTTCAGGGATGAAAAGCGGCTGATTTACAGGAGAGGATCTGGATTAAACAAGTAAAGATATGCATGAAGAATTGGACATCTATAGGAATGTAGTAAATAATCTCGGATTGATGTATTTTAGGAAACAAAATTATTATCATATCAATTAGGAGTTATCTTGTAATTGTGTATTATATAAACACAGATTAGGGTTTACACTATATATGTTATTATTCACGAGTATATTATTCATTATAACCCTAACAGCTCTTAGTGATATCATACATCACTGAGAGAGTAGATTAAACCTATTGTAACAGAGTTTGAGATATTGAATAAACTTGTTTTCTGTTACATACTTGTGTTCATAATCGAATTGATTGTAGATACTATATTCAACCCCCTTCTATAGTATCATTGAGGCCTAACACTTACTATTACCTTCACTGAGGACAGTGAAAATTTTAAGTTTGGGGGTGATAGTTTACGGAATACGTTTGTGTGAGTCCATATAGTTTGCATATTCATGATAGTTTAGTTCATATAGTTGCATATTTATCATGTAGTTTTTTTATTTTGTTATAGTATGTTGCATATAGTTTCGAGCATTTTCATTATAACATGATCCCTTAGTTAATTTGCCGATTGATTTGTAATATTGATGCAAGTGTGTTGATGTCGCATTAAGGAATGTTAAGTCTTATCCAGTTGATTTGCATGCTAGAAGCAAGATTTTTTCACTAAGTCTTATAGGTTGCTTGCGTGCTAGATCATGATCATAGTTTTCTTATTTGTCGAGGTTTAATCACATGTTTATGGTTAGAATGTATGATATTCTCTTAATGATAAAATAGCATGGATGTTAAAAAATTGGAGAAAAACATAGGATTTCAATGCTAGTTGTGGCTAGGTGTCAAATGGCTAGTAGTCGCCTCATATTTATAGGAGTAGTCTAGGGTTGAGCGAGATGGAGCGAAACACACTCACTTAGAAATTGAAAAGAAAAAAAAATTGTGTTATCTATAACTGATCAGGAGTGGCTCTTTAATACTCGAGTTATTAAGTTCTTAGGGGACTTTGGGCCTAGTGACCTAAGTCTTTTATAGTCTGGAATCCACTAACCTAACGCTCGCTATATGGGTATTATTGTATAAGTCTTTTGTGGACCTCACTCATGACACAATCAAATAAGCATATATGTGTTGTTATGTGTTGACAATAAAAGCATGGATCCATATATAACTCCGATAAATAAAATTGAAGTGTTATAAGTCATTTTGAGTTTAGCGTTTATTCTATTTATAACCTTGTGGTTTCCTTGATGAGTAGTGAGTCATGATTATTGATCTAGTTGCGATAGTTTATCTGTTAAGCAATTGCACACATGCACGCTTCTGGTTTGTGAGTTGATTTATGATATTTAATTGAACTTGTGCGAATAACTGCATTTGTTGAGATGTTGCTTGTTGATTGGTTAAGTTATTCTATTGGGATCATTGCATTTATATAGTTTGCATTCATGTATTTTTATTTCTTGTTCTTTGAGTCTGTTTATGCTTGAGGATAAGCATCGATTCAAGTTTGGGGTTATGTTAAGTGGCATTTATATCCACTTATAACGCTTCGTAAAGCTTCGAATTGATGTTTTGTACTCAAGTTATTTGTATTTTTGATGTGTTTTTGTAGTGTTTTATATTTCAGGTATAAATAAAGGGTCAAGGTGATTTAGCATTGCTTTGATGCTAAAATGGTGTTAAGAAGTTATCGTCAAGATTGCTCATGTAAAGGCCATCAAGAACCAGCAATTAAAGAAAGCAATTTTAGTTTTTCCAGAAGGACGGCGCACTCGCGCTGTGATAGCACGCGCCCGTGCCAGCGAAGCAGAATGTCAGCGCGCCCACACTGGTGAAGCGCGCGCCCGCTCCAGGTCGGGATTCCAAATTCCTGTTTCAATTAGAAGACTGTTTTCTGGGCTTTTGGATTAATTGGGCTTCTATTTAAAGATAACTTAAAGACGTTTCTCAAAACAGAGCTTAAGAAGAAGACGATGAGAAGACCTGTAGCACAATTCAACGAAGGTGAAGAAGTTCTAGTTTATTATTGTGATTCTTTGTTGTAAGTTGTAATCTTGGATGCTCGTTTCTTGTTTGTTGAACCTATACTCTGGACTACGTACTTTGTTTATTATTCATTTTTATAAAGACCTAGTTTATTATACCATGATTTCATCGGATCCCACGGTTATGATGAGTTCGGCTATGAACTAATCATTATCCTGGGGTTTTAACGGATTTACTTATGGATTTAAATATTTAATCTTGTTTCGATACCTTAGTGTGTGGTGATCGTATGATATCCTAGTATTGGTTGTGCTTATTCGTCTTATGAGTGTCGCGAACTTATCAGATAGCGTGTTAATCTCTAATGAAGCAATAATGAATTTAGAGGTTTAGAACTTGCCATGCAAGCATAGGTTCATGTATTTGTTATGCATGATTCATAGGTAATTTTAACCATCTTACTTGCCCTATGTAATCACGATAGATAACTTGCACATTAAACCTTTGTGTTGTCAAATTCTATACACATATAGGGTCTCAACATATGTTAGATATATTTATGATGTCATGACTAATATGATTTGTGTTTAGTTTTCAGATCTTACTTAACAGGACAAATCAGTACTTACCTGGAAATCAGCACTTATACTGAAGACAGAACTTAAGATATCAGAACTTAAGTTATCGGAACTTAAGTTATCAGAAGATATTTATCAGGAGATAATATCAGGACTTAAGGTGACTTTTAGATAAGGCAGATGGCTGATTGAAAGGAAAGAAGATCGAGACTAAGACAGTAAGAAATATGCATGGAGAAGAATTCTATGAGGAATACAATACTTGGAAGAGAAGATATCTGATTGATATATTTTAGGAAGCAGAATTATATTCAATATCAATTAGAATTTATCTTGTAACTATGTAGTATATAAACACAGACATAGGGTTTACACTATATGTGTTATCTTAATCGAAGTTATTATTCTTTGTAACCCTAGCAGCTCTCGTGATAATTTGTTCATCACTTAGAGAGGACAGTTCCATATTGTAACAGAGTTTATTGTGTTGAATAAAATCTGTTTTATGTTACTTGTGTTCTTTAATTCGATTTGATTATAGTAAACACTGTATTCAACCCCATTCTACAGTGTGTGTGACCTAACAAGTGGTATCAGAGCCGATCTGTTAACACACATACAGTTTAAGATCCAAAAATAATCATGTCTGAAACAGAAACTCCAACCAAGCCCACCAAAACTGAAGAACCTCGAAAAACCATAACCCATAGTCGATATGAGACTATAAGAGTTCCCATGTTGAAACCTTCTGAGTATCCCATATGGAAAGTGAAGATGGCTATGTTTCTGGAAGCTACAGATCCAGAATATCTAGAAAGGATTAATGAAGGACCACATATGCCAACCAAACTCTCTGTGGAAGTTGTAGGTCAGCCAGCAAAGTCTGTACCAAAGGAGAAAAGTGATTACACTGCTGAAGATATCTCATCGATTGCAAAGGATGCAAAGGTAAGACACTTGCTGCATAGTGCCCTTGATAATGTCATGTCAAATAGGGTAATTCAATGCAAGAATGCAAAAGAGATATGGGATGCTTTGGAAACAATGTGTCAGGGAACTGATTCAATCAAGAAGAACAGGAAGACTATACTCACTCAAGAGTATGAGCACTTTGACTCAAAGCCTGATGAGTTATTAACTGATTTATATGACAGATTTGTCCAACTCTTGAATTACTTGTCACTAGTGGACAAGGAATATGATATTAAAGATTCAAATCTTAAATTCCTGTTAGCTATTCCTAAAAGATGGGATTTAAAGGACACAATAATAAGAGACAACTATAATCTTGAAAAAACAACTCTTGATGAAATTTATGGGATGCTCAAGACTCATGAACTTGAGATGGAACAAGGAAGCAAGAGCAATTGGAAGAAAGTCAAGGACAGTTGATTTTGTGGTCGAGGAGGAAATTCCCGAAGAAGCCGCCTCAAGGAAAGGCAAGGGAAAGGCTCTCATCACAAAGTCTGATACCGAGTCATCAAGTTCTGATAGTGATGATGACTCAAAAACTGAAAGTATACCTAAGATGGAACCTGATGAAGAGAAGATGAAGCTGTGTGCTCTTATGGTGAAAGGAATCACAAAGATTGCATACATGAAATTCAGGAGAGGAAAGAAGTCTTCCAGGAAAGGTGCAAGTTCTGATAAGAAAGGTTTCAGAAAATCTGAAGGTAAAGGAGGAAAGTCTGACAGAGAAGATTACTCAAATGTTAAATGCTACAACTGTGGTGAGAAAGGCCACATATCTCCTGATTGCAGAAAAAGGAAAAGTGACAAAGGAAAGGCTCTTGTCACAAAGAAGAAAAGCTGGTCAGATGCTTCAGATTCTGAGGATGAGGAAAACTATGCCTTAATGGCAAATGCTGATAGTAGTTCTGATACTGCTGACATAAAGGTACCTCAAACTACTTATGCCATTCATACTGATGATATTACTGAGTTGAGAAGATATCTTAAAACCATGTTCATTAGTTATAAAGATCAAACTTTAACATGTGAAAGATTAACTTCTGAAAATCTTGCCTATAAAAAGAGGAATGATTATTTAGAAAAAGAGTTAGTCATGTTCCATCAAACTCAGAAAGATAGATATGATGCCTTTTATGTTATGGATGAAGTGCTAAAAATGAATGAATCTCTAAAAACTGAGTTAGAAAAGGAAAGAGAGATTATCAGGACTTGGACTAACTCTGGTAAAGCAACTCAGGATATTCTTAGTAGTGGAAACTGGAAATAGGGCTTAGGTTATGGAGATGATAAGAACAGTAAGGGAACTGTAGAAACTGAGCCTATAATTGTTAAACAAAAGCCAAAGGTAAATGAAAGGCATATGGTACAGCCTATTTGTTTATTCGAGGATTTAACTCATCTCAAATAAGAATGTAATAAGTAAATAGTGGATCTACCGTCAAAAAGATCTCTCAAAGTAACATCTGTCAAAGGATTCAGAAACAACGTTCATCTACAGACTTGAGGAATTACTTCACTGGAAGAAGTTCAAGAAATTGATCAAGCCTCAGTGATATAAATCAAGATTGTGGATTTACTCAAGTGACAGAGATCTCGTAAGGGTATCAGAGAATTAAAAGGATTTAATCTGAAAAAAATCAAGTATCAAAGTCAAGACATGAAGAAACGTCACGGAAGTTAGTCACTCATGAACCAGACAGTACATCGAGTGTCAACATTGAAGTGGTGGAATTGATTCATTATTTTCAGTGATTTTCAGAAGATCTTTAGAAGAATGGTTGCAGTTCAAGAGTAGTATTAATTCTCTATTAATTAATAAAGTCATATAATTTAATTAAGAAAATAAATTATATCTGCAAAGATTAATTTATTGATTAATTGAATTAATTGATTAATTATTTTCGAATTAATATTATTGATATTCAGAAGTGTAATTGAATTAAAATCAGTTTAATTCAATAAGTCAATTAAAACTTGAACTGGCATGACAATCTGGATTATCGTATTGATTGTCATGCCTTGCCTTTTTCAATTGTCTCACCGAAAGTTCTACTGGAAGGAGGATTGTCTTGCTAGTTCAATCAGATTATCATGCTAGTACAACAGATAGTCATACTGATTGTCATGCTAGTACAACATATAGTCATACCGATTGTCATGCTAGTACAACATATTGTCATGCCGATTGTCTTGCTAGTTCAAGTGGATTCTGTTGATTGATTTATTTAAAAAGAAAGAAGCAGCAGAAGTCATTCATCATCCAAAAACACACTCCAGAACATAAGCAGAAGCTGAGCACAATATTTCATTTTCATCTGCTAAATTCAAGATCACAATTTCTAGTAATTAAAGTTAAATCCAAATAACTAGAAATCATTCTCTTGTTCTTGTGTAACTATCTAGCAGATCAAAATCCCTAGAACTTAATCTCAAATTGCGTTTAGCATTTGATTCTTTTTATTGCGAAAATAGAAAAAGTTCATGTCGAATTTATTCTAAATTTGTGATAATTAATTTGAGATTAAACCCTTGTAATCGATACCGTTGTTGTAACACCTTTCAAGTTTAATAATATTTTTATTTAACTTGAATTTTGTTTCAATTTTTATTCCGCACTAAATTCGATTATTCGGTATTGTTTGTATCCAACCCCCCTTCTACAAACACATTGGGACCTAACAATTGGTATAAGAGCCTTCTGATTAACGAACAAATCAAGATCCTGGACTTTTGTGATTTTTCAACTCCTTGAATTTTTATTTATTCAAAAATTCATAATGACTTCACAAGAAGTTGGAACCGTTAAAATTCCACTATTTGATAAAGAAAATTATATTATATGGAAGAAGAAGATGCTCTTGTTTTTACAAGTTGCAAATCCCAAATATCTGAACTTGTTAAAGAAGGGTCCAAAAACTCCGATGGTTATTGAACCTGAGGTGATAGTAGATGATGTTGTGATTACCAAAGCTAGAACCTATACAAAAGAGCCTGAAGATTTTACTCCTGCTGAAAAGGAAGAAGCCTCCTGGGATGCCAGCCTTCAATTAATTTTAATTGATTCCCTTGATCCCTTGATGAACAGACATGTGATGAACTATAAAAATTCCAAACACATATAGGAAACTATTGAGGTGATTAATGAAGGCACAGAGGAAGTTGGGGAGAACAAGTTAGAGATCCTAACCTCTGAGTATGAACATTTTAAATTCAATTCAGGAGAAGGAATTACTGAAGTGTTTGAGAGGTACAATGCATTGATCAACAACCTGAATATAAATGGTAAATATTACTCATTCAGGGAGATCAACAAAAAGTTCCTTTTAACACTGCCAACTCATCTTGAACATAGAATCACTGCCATAAGAGAAGCTAGATATCTGAGTGAGATTTCTTTGGATAGACTCTATGGTGTGTTAAAAACCTATGAGTTAGAGCAGATTCAGCAGAAGGAAGTATACGGGAAAGATAGAGTGGTCAGCACATCTACTGCTCTAGTAGCTAAAGGTCAACAACAACAACAACAACAATAATCTCAACAGTCAGAGAGAATGGTACAGTATTCCAAGGCTGAGGAAAATGTGTTAGTAGCAGAATATGATCCTCCTACTACAAATCAATCCAGTAATGATTTTTACTCCTTGGAAGAGTTGGAGTAATTGGAAGATGAGTCAATGGCCCAAATTGTCAAGAGATTCTCCAATGTCAGATTCAAGAGAAATCCCAAGTTCAAGTACAAGTCCAACTACAACAGATACCAGACAGGTGGATCTTCATCCTCTAACACTAGTAGTGGTGGATACAAAATAGGGATGGTTGATCGGAGCACCATTAGATGCTATAACTGCAATGAGTTGGAACATTTTGCCACAGAATGCAGGAAGCCAAAGCAAGTAAGGAAGAACTCTTATGATTCAAATCAGAAGAGTAACTCTGAAAGGGCTTATCTGGAAAAGGGAAGAAGCTGGGATGATACTGATAGTGAAGATGAAGAAGATGAGAATCTTGCTCTTATGGCTATTGATGGAAAAGCTTCATCGTCAAGAAAAGAGGTAAAATTTACTAATACTGAATTAGTTTATCATCGAGGAGGTTCCTGAAGGGTTTTTAGCACATAAACGCAACGAAACGTAAATTTAAATCTTAAAAAAAAACTGAAACCCTCCACAGGTCCATGCGAAAAATAATATTTAATTCGTAGTTCAGTATGTTTACCTTAAAAAGCTTTACGTTAATGGAAAGATGAAGGTCTTTAATGGTGATCCAAGAACAACGAGCGGAGATCCTTAGTAGTTGCTCCTCAAGTGTGAAACACTCCACCGATATCCACCAAGAAAACGATGTAATGGAGAAGGAGGAGGTGGAGAGAATTAGGGTTTTGTAAAAATTTTAGGTTGAGGCAAAAATAGGGTTTATAATAGTATATTTATAGGCAAAATTTTCAGCTGTAAATTTTCCCATACAATATTATTATTATTAACCATTTATTATTCTCATTAATAATTAAAACACCTTTTAATTATTAATCCTTTTTCTAAACTCTTTAGAAATAATTCTCTCACTTGATTTAATTTCCAAAAATTAAATTCTTAATTAATAATATTAAGAACTTTTCTTAATTAATTTATAATCAATTAAATCTCATTTAATCAATTATTAAATTTTCCAATTAATTATTTATTTCATAAATAAATAATTATCAACCATTATTAATTAATTCCTCCACCATTAAATCATTCTCTTTTATGGTGTGACCCTGTAGGTTCAATATTAAGCCGGTAGTAGAAATAAATAATAATAAAACTATTTTATCATTATTTATATAAATTCTCTAATTCATTAAATATGATTAATTAATTAATCATATTTATTCTACATCGTGAGGGATACTTCTCAGCATATCGCGACTATCCGGATAATACGAATTCACTGCTTAGAATACCAAGAACCTATTCAGTGAATAATTATCGTACAATTAATTCCTTCTACCCTGCAATGTCACGATTAAATACAAGGCATGGAACTTGTGTCAAGCCTATCTTATTTAATCACTTGCTTTCCCATTCACTATGCTTAGTTCTATTTAATGTAAATTAGAAACTCCTTTCTAATTTCATTCACTCTGGCCAGAGATTCCTGAACTAACATAAGTGGATCAGCATTGAACATTCTCTTCCTTCACTGGAAGGGGTAGATCCTTTATTGATCATACACTATCTTTGTGTACAAATTCCTATACCCAGTAGAGCCCTTATAATTGTCCCTTGAGACTAAGAACTAAACCAAAGCATAGTTCAGTGTACACAAGATGACTATGATGACCTCAAGTCTAAGGATACTTGTACAACTATCACTATGTGAACAACTGCTGACACGCGAGTGAACTCCATCAGTTGTTCAGCTGTGTGAGTCATGTTCAGTGAACTTATTCTATAATAAGCACCTACATACTAGCTATAGTGTCACCACACAAATGTCTATGAGAACAGACATCCTTCATAATGAAGCAAGCATAGTATGCACCGATCTTTGCGGATTATTAATTACCAGTTAGTAATCCTACGGCCAAGAACTATTTAAGTTTAGAGTTATCATCTTTTAGGTCTCATCATTATGATCTCATCACAATCCATAAAAAGCTTTACTCTAAACGGTGGTATATCTTATTTAAACATTTAAATAGATAGAGCCCGCAATAAAAACAAAACAATCTTTTATTAATATCAATGAAATCAAAACAAATTACATAAAAGTTATTCCTAAATCCTCATACATGATTGGACTTAGGACATATCTCTTTCAATCTCCCACTTGTACTAAAGCCAATCACTCTGGTATCTAATACCCATCTTGTCTTTATGACAATCAAAGTGACTTTGGGAAAGTGGCTTTGTGAGTAGGTCTGCTACGTTGTTATATGTGTCAACTCTCTCGACGTTGACATCTCCTCTTTCAATAATCTCCCTAATCAGATGAAAGCGCCGCAGGACATGTTTGGAATTTTTATGAGACCTAGGTTCCTTGGCTTGTGCTATTGCTGCGTTTTTATCACAATACAACACAATAGGCTCTTCAATGCTAGGAACAACTCCCAACTCATAAACAAATTTCCTCATCCAAACGGCTTCTTTTGCAGCCTCACTTGCAGCTATATATTCTGCTTCCGCTGTGGAGTCAGCAGTTGTAGACTGTTTGGAACTCTTCAACTAATCGCACCACCATTCAGAGTAAACACGTACCCTGACATGGATTTTCTATCACTTTCTGATTGAAAACTAGAGTCAGTATAACCCTCTATTTTCAACTCAGATTCACCACCAAAAACAAGAAAAATGTCCTGAGTCCTTCGCAAGTACTTAAGGATGTTTTTTACTGCTTTCTAGTGGTCTTCACCTGGATTGGACTGATATCTGCTCGTCACACTAATTAAATAAGCAACATCAGGCCTTGTACACAACATCGCGTACATGATAGATCCTATTGCTGAAGCATAAGGAATCTTACTCATATGCTCTCTTTCCTCAGGTATCTTAGGAGACATTTTTTTTCGGAAAGGGACACTCCATGGCTCATCGGTATGAGACCTCTTTTGGAGTTTTCCATGCTAAACCTTTTAAGCACTTTCTGGATGTATGTACCCTGGGTAAGACCTATCATTCTTCTAGATCTATCTCTATAGATCTTCATACTAAGAATGTAGGATGCTTCTCCCAAGTCCTACATGTGAAGTTCTTTGATAGCCATACTTTGACTGATTGTAGCATCGATATATCATTTCCTATAAGAAGTATGTCATCCACATACAATACAAGAAATGTTACCGCGCTCCCACTAACCTTCTTGTAGACACATGGTTCATCTATGTTTTTGATAAAACCAAACTCTTTGATTATCTCATCAAAACGGATGTTCCATCTACGAGAAGCTTGCCTTAAACCATATATGGTTCGCAGCAGCTTACACACTAGGTGTTCATTTCCCCTGAAAAGAAAACCCTCTGGCTATGTCAAATACACTTCCTCCTCAAGTTCCCCATTGAGGAAGGGCGTTTTCACGTCCATTTGCCAGATCTCATAGTCGTAGTAAGCAGCAATCGCAAGCAAAATCCAAATTGATTTTAATAGGGCAACAGGTGAAAAAGTTTCATCAAAGTCAATCTGTAATAACCCCAATTTTTGGAATTTTTGAAACCCTTATGAATAGTGATTTTGCTGATTATGCAGAATAAGAAAACTTTTCATACCACACTTGTTATTCTGAGATCTTATTAGTACTCTATATGGTATATAAGTGTATGTAAAGATCTTCAGAATCCAAATTCGAATACTTTGATTTTCCCCGAAAATCCACCACATACCGAAAGAATTGAGTATAAGGTAACAGGATAAAAAGTATTTAAATTCAAGGATTATAAGAGAGGATCATAAAAGGAATATAATGTATTGAGAAAGGTTAAGGAGACCCAAGTAATAAGATCCCGGGTATAATCCCTCAAATGATAAACAAAAACGAAAGTTAAGCAAACCGTATAACAGATCAACAATCATTAGCCAAGTAATTAGGAGCTAATCAAAGAGGTTAGTGATAATGATGTCACCACACCAACAAAAAGAGGACAAGTGTGAGTGGATGACATGGGAGGATGACATAAGCATGACCAAAAAGGAAGGAAGGTTGGTTGATTATAAACCACACAAAAATTCACCATAGTTAAAAGGTAATAAATCAAAACAAAAGTGGATCAACTAAGCCAAACAAATCAAAAATACAAAAACACAATTTGACTCCCATTTTCTTCAAGAAGCTCTCGGCTTTTTTCTTAAGAAATGGGAAGTCCAAGCTCCTCCACTTGCTAATTTACAAGGTAACTATCCTAGCTTCTCCTAGTTAAGTTACATACTTCCTAGGAATCTTAGCTTCAAAATCCTTTCCTAGCATTTCCTCTAAATTATTCAAGAAGATGGTGAATAGTACTTTCTTGAAATTAATTTTGTGTTCTTGATTTCTTTGAAAGATCAAGCTTGTAGGAAGTTAGATGAAGGCTTCTTAAGGCTTCCTAGCTACTTTAATCACTCCAAGGAAGGTATAACCCCTCCAAACCCTAACTTTACTTTGAGCATTAGGTTTGGTTTTGTTTGTTATGGTTCATGAGAGGCATGGTTGTTGTGTATTTAGAGATTGGTTGGTTTTGTGATGTTTTTGGAATGATAAATCTGGGAATTTAGTTAATGAACTTAAGTAAGCTTTTAGTTCATGATTGAGAAGTAGTATAAAGTGGAAACCTTGAGATGTTGGGGCTGTTGTAGTAGTATATGGATGAAGTTTGGTTGTAACAATGATTGTGGGTTGATTGTGGATTGAATTGGAGTAGTATAAAATTTGGTAATCGCGTAAACATAGCCGTCGTAATGCCCGATTTACTTTAGACTGTTTTTGTTCTTAACATCAGGACCCGTGAACTCACTGTTAGGTTTTGACCATTTCCATGATTAGATAGTTTATGTTACGAGCTTTGTTTTGATATGTGGTTCGTTTGAATCCGATGTACGGTTTAGGAGAAACGACCGTTTTAAGTAACGGCGCTTCGCGCCCGAACCATTACCCCTCGCCTTACTTTGAAACCTTGGTTAAGGACCTTAAATGACTAATTAGAGTATGAAACAATTATGTTAAGTGGATTAGGAAGTTGGTAAGGTACTCGCGAAAAACTCTTAATGGTTAATTTATTAAAAACGGTGGAGCCAAGGGTACTCGAGCGACTTAAGTGAATCGTTAAGCGCAAAAGCGAACGTTAGGGTTCAATTGGTTAAAGTCTAGTTTCTTAAGCAACCGGGGTTTAATTCCGACTTATGTTGTTGTTCACAGGTTATCGGACCCACACTAAGCTTAAGTCTATCCGGGAGCACTCAGGCAAGTTTTCTACCCGTTATACTGTTGTTGTCATGTATATATGTATATGCATTATCTTGTGATAGATGCATGTTGGTTAATTAGAAAATTTTGCGATATATTGAAGCATGCTAATATGGTATATATATGCATGTCTGTTTCATAATTTGGTTATCTATCTGTTGAGTTGAATGCTTATAGTTGCATAATACCTATGCTAGAGATAAGCAGTAGTTGTGTATACCCTTAGTATAGGGGACCCAAAGGTGAACATTTTCTAAAACCGGGAGTCGATGTTCCCGAGTATATTATATATATATATATTTATATATATAGATATATAGATATAGTTTTCAAAACTATTAATCGAATAAGGTTTATTCAATAACTTTATTTTTATTAATGAATATTATTTGAATATTCATTCGAGGACTTATGACTCCGTTTATTCTATTTAATGAATATTATTTGAATATTCATTCGAGGACTTATGACTTCGATTATTTACTAATTAACATTCTTTATTTTATTAAAGAATAATGTGTCGATAATCAAACTTACTTTTGATTATACAAATAAAGATAGTACTTTCGTATAAGTATAACTTTGGTTATTTAATATTGATTTCAAGTATAAATTTTAAAACTTCTACTTCGATTATATTTAAAAAGATCATCCTTATGGGAATATTATTTAATTAATAATATTCGGATATTTTCTAATATATCGGGACTGATTTATTTCATTAAATCAGCATTACTCCAAACATTCTTAAAAATGTTTTCGAGTCTTCAAAATGATTTTTAAAAGTTAGGGCGGATCCCAAAACCCATTTTTATATTTAAGACCTTCCTTTCGAAGGGGATTTAAATACTCTTTCAAAACCTGAGGGATCCGGCTCTGTGGTGTGTTTTATATTCGCAACAAGGTTGCTGTGTTGACAAAAGAGTTTTTGATTACCTACCCAACACTCGGGAAGTAAAATTCTGGGAACAAGTTAATCCATTAACAGGCATCGCCTGGGAAATATCAGTGAGTTTTCCTTTCCAACTAGATACGACTTCTTAGTGGAGCCGTATCAACAAGTTTCTACTTGGGGAAAGGGAGAACGAGCTTTACGTTTCAGGGTCATGGATTTCATCTGAACTAGGAGTGGCGTAAGTGGTCGAGTGGCGCCGGCCCAGCCTTATTATATTGGCCCAAATGTCCTGGAAGTTCCGCTAAGACGGTCCATTCCTTAGGAGTCCAGTGTTCGGTTGACAAGTAAATCCGACAGGTTCTCCTCTACATGTAGAAAATGGTGGGGTTGCACTACTACGACTGATCATCGTAAGTGGTCTTCCTGGCGCGGCAAACTCTTGTAATGAGTTCATCATCCAGTTTGGATATTTCTGCAACACTACCCGGAGCATTCGATCGAAAGGCTACGGATGGGTGATTGCCGAGGCATTAACATGATCAAACGGTTAAAATGATGTTTCCCTCAAATGAAGTATCTCGTAACTTCATTTCTTTTAAACAACATTTCAAGGATTGAATCTATTCAAGTCTTATCATGTAGTCTCATCTATGTGATGAACTTTCGAAACTGTTTATACCTTGAATGGTGGTGGTTCAAGTAGTATTCGGAAAAGATATAAGTATATTGGAGTATCTTGTAACTTCATCTTTTCAACTTATATCCAGTTAATGATTATCTTATGAATGACAAAGATTTTCAGAAAAACGTTGAGACAAGGTTAGATATATGAGATCACCTTGCAACGATATTTTTATACAGTTATAAACTGGAACTCTGTGTATATTATACATGTCAGAGGATTTCAAAGATTGTGAAAAGTATATATGTATATATATACTGAATATTTTGTGACTTGGTCACGTTAAGATATCAACTTGGTTCATTTCTTCTTGACCAATACTTTCATGAGTACTATGAGAATGCTCATATATTGTTAATCATTATACGTATTATTTTGGTGGGTTTGTTGCTCACCCTTGCTTTCTTCTTTCATCACACAACAACAGATAAACAAGATGATCGGGATCAAGCTCCCAATTTGCGAGCGGATAGGAAATGTTCCGCAGTTTCCTGTAGGCGTTGATGCCGCTGTAGCTGAGGTAGAAATTACCAATAGGCTAGGCTTTCAACTTCTGATGTACCAGACTTATGTATCTATATGAATTGTAATAATGGCAAAGAAATGTAAATTTATTCAGAAACCCTTTTAAGGTGTAACGGTTTATAATTGTGGAATAAAATGACTTGTGTTATTTTTGGTATTCATCTCTGATACTATAACTTGTGGGGTGTGTGTATATTGTGGGGTCACCGTACGCAGTAGTTGGTTGTTTATTAAGATTAAGTGTTATTAAGAGAAATGGAACTCATGACAACCCGGATCCCTGACCCCGGATTTGGGGGTGTTACAGAAATGGTATCAGAGCTAGGTGTTATAAACCTCGGAGATGATGTGACGTTAAAATAATAAGTTCACTAAGATAATAAGGACTCTTTCCAAGTTCATAGTCGGACTACCTAACGTAGTACTGACAGTTAAAACCCTTATGGAAACCCGTATAAATAACGTGATAGAAGCGTAGTTCATTATCGTATATGGTAGCGGGACTCCGAACCCTGAGGTTGAGGAGCAACAACGCGATGATGTTTTATTACTTATTGGAGATCAGATTGTGGATCCGATAGAGCGTCCTAACGCGGGACCGTATAATGTTAATATTGAGGATGTAGCGGTTGAGGATGTTGTCCCAAAAGGGATTGTTGCTGAGAAGGATCTCGTGAAGGATCCTGACATGAATGAATAAAGGACCACTGAGGAATTGATGACCATGGTTAGGGCGACTACCAGAGGTAGGATTGGCCGGTCACTACAGGAGGTTCGTTCAAGTTCGTAAAGATAGTATCCCCTTTAACGCGGCTTACTCATAAGACTGAGAAGTTCAAATGGACAGAGAAATGCGAGAATAGCTTTCAAGAACTGAAGCAAAGGTTGGTGACGGCTCCTATGTTGGCGTTGGCGGATGGAAAAGGAGATTTTGTGATTTGTAGTGACGCTTCGCATAAGGAATTAGGGTGCTTCTTATACAGCACAATAAGGTAATCGCGTACGCGTCAAGACAATTAAGGGAATATAAAATTCGATATCCCCACCCATGAGCTTGGGCTCGTGGCAATAGTTTTGCCCTAAAGATTGGAGGCACTACTTGTATGGAGAGAAGTGCGAGATTTACACAAGCCATAAGTGCTCTAGTGCATTTTCACGCAGAAAGAGCTCAACATGCGCCAGAGGAGGTGGTTAGAGCTAATCAAGGATTACGATTATGAGATTCTTTATCATCCAGGGAAAGCCAAAATGGTGGCTAATGCCTTAGTATAAAAGAGAGACTCAAGATGAAAATGTCTTTGGGAGAGTTCATTAGATATTTTGAGAAAAAGGAAATAGAAGTGAAGGTAACCGGAGCCGGTACCGAAAAGCTGTTGAGATTGCAATACAACCCGAATTATTGGAGAAGATCATATTGTGCCAAAAAAAAGTGATGAATAGAGGCAGAGAACCAATGACCGGAGAAGAGATTAATACCTAGAAAGATGATGAGGGAATAATGAGGTATCCCTACAGAATTTCGGTTCCAAATGTTCAAGAGCTTAAGGACTGGATCTTAGATGAAAGTCATAGTTCGAGGAATAAGATTTAGGGCAAACCCTGAATGTGATAGTCAGGGAGGACGCCATCAATGTAGAAGGAACCCATAACATAATGAAGTGGAAAATGAGGATTTAAAACATGTAGGATGACCCTGATTATGGGAGGATGAGAAAACATTTCATACTGAGAAAAAAGAAGTCGAGCAAGATAGGGAGAACCAGGATGGCACTCCTATGGGGCAATTCATGGACCTGCCTAGACAGAACTTAGACTATTATCCCCAACCACCACCCTGAGGAAACAATGCGGTGAGAAATTCTTTCAGGACCTTTAAGTCGCTAAGCTCTCAGAGTTCCAAGGAACAAGCTTACCCAGTCGAGGCAAGAGCCTGGCTAAAGGAAATATAGGAATCATTTGAGATTCTAAATGATTGACGAATCACAAAAGACTATTTTTGTCACTTACCCTCTTAAGAGAGAGACCACCCGCTGGGGAAAGGCCAAGGAAGGCACGGAGCAAGAGATTATAGTAAACTGATTTAAGTTCAGTCAATTGTTTTCAGGAAAGTACTTCCCAAGGTTATGGAGATAGTGTAAAAGCTTTAGAGCCAGAACAAAGGCAGACGAGTATGATGAATTATGAATCTAAGTTGTAAAAGTTGTCAAGATTCGTTCTGAGGACACGAATCCAGAATGACGGGATGTTTGAAATCAATGCTTATGTTGTGTTGGTTCATGTAATGGTTGTAATAGAAATGAAAATAAAAGACTGAAAAAGGAAGGAGTATAAAGGGATATAAAGGAAATAGAGTTGAGAAGTGATAAGGGAGTTAGGTATGGGAAACCCTAAGAAACCCTTGCAATAAATATAGAGAAGTGTGTCATCATCAGCGCGATGGTGACTGATCATGAGATAAATTTAAGGTTTGAAGGCGTAGACGATACTTATAGTTAATTCCCTTGAAGTTGAGAGTATTCGATGAAACTTTGAGATAGATCGATGGATTAATAAGGAAACACGGATGGACTGAGGAGACAGGATAACAAGAATTTAGGAAAATGGGATGAAGGAAGTGACCTTCAAGAATGTGAAGTGTAAGACCGGTGGCTTGATACCCAGAAAGGGAGACGCCAGGTATGAAAGATATCCCAACATTGAGATGACTGTTGAGATAACAACAAAAGTAAATGAGGAATTATTAAGAAGAAGTTCACGTTGAACACGACCAATATCTTCCAGAATATCCCTGTTATCATTAACAAATTAGGAAAGAAAAGCGGGTAACCTTTGTTATCTTTTGAAGGCCATATGGGTTGACCTCAGTTTGAATAAGGATGCTATCATGAAATTGGTATAGACTATCGAGGTGGGAATGATTGAATAAGATAATATATCAAGGATATATGACTTGATTTATCCATGGAAGGATGCAAGTACCTTTTTAAAGGTGGAATTAAGGATATAACTTCTGTAATAACCCCAATTTTTGGGAAATTTTTGAAACCTTTATGAATAGTGTTTTTGCTGAATGAGAAAACTTTTCATGCCACACTATGTAGGGGTTCTGATATGGATATTCTGAGATTTTATGAGTACTCTATATGGTATATGAGTGTATGCAAAGATCGTCAGAATCCAATTCCGAACACTTTGATTTTTCCCGGAAATCCAATAAATACGGAAAGAATTGAGTATAAGGTAACAGGATGTAAAGGATTTAAATTAAAGGATTATAATAGAGGATCATAAAAAAAAGGAATATAATGTATTAAGAAAGGTTAAGGGAACCTAAGTAATAAGATCCTGGGTATGATTCTTCAAACGATAAACGAAAACGAAAGTTAAGCGAACCTTATAACAGATCAGCGGTCATTAGGCAAACAATTAGGAAGTTAATCAAAGGGATTAGAGAGGATGATGTCACCCAACCAATGGGAAGAGGACAAGGAGGGAAAGATGACATCACATCATGACATAGGCATGACATGGGAAAGAAGGAGATGTGGTGGCTTTTTAACCACACAAAAATCAAGGGCAAATAGGTAATTAACTAAAACAAACACAAAATCAAACCAACCAAGCCAAGCAAATCACTTTCATCAAAATCAAAAAGAAACCAAGGCATTGTTCTTCTTAGCTCTCGGCTTTTTACTATTACAAAGGGAGAAAAATTCAAAATCAAAGATCCAAGCTTCCTAAATTGGTGAGTTAATTCCCTAATCATCCTTATGCATAGTTAGGGCTATATCATGAGTTTAAGCCATCAATTCCTTCTCAATCTTCTTCATTTAATCAATGAAGAAGACAATGAATAGTGTTTTCAAGTTTTTAACTTGAAATTTTTCTTGATTTCCTTGAGGATCCAAGCATTCCTAAGACTTCTCAAAGCTTCTTAAGGCTTCCTAGCTCCTCCCACCACTTCAAGGAAGGTATATCATCTCCAAACCCTAGATTCCTATGTATTATAAGATGATTTTGATTAGTAGGGTGATATTGTAGCTTAATGTTTGTGATTTAGAGTTTGGGATTGAAATGGTATTGAAATGGAATGGTAAATGTTGTTGTTTTGGTTAAAAGATTGTAGTATAGTTAAATTCAAGCTTAGGCATAAGTATGAATGTTAAAATTGAATTGGTTGGGGCTGATATGAGGTGATAAGGATGGATGTTGGTTGTATGTTTGATTTGAGGTTGAATTGGGTTGGTTTTGAATGGTTTTAAATTGGGAAATCGCGTAAACATAGCCGTCGTAACGTCCGATTTTCTTTAGACTGTTTTTGTGCATAACTTTAGCACCCGAGAACCCCCTGCTAGATTATGATCATTGCCATGTTTAGATAGCTCATGTTACGAGCTTCGTTTTGATATGTAGTTCGTTCGATTCCGATGCACGGTTTAGGAGAAACGACCGTTTCAAGTAACGGCGTTTCGCGGACGAAACTTTTCCCCTCGCCTTACTTTGAAAACATAGGTTAAAGACCAAAAACGGTTAAGTAATGTATGAAACATTTATGGTAAGTGTGTTAGGCAGTTGGTAAGACACTCGCGAAGGAATCGCCTTAAAACTCGTAAAGGTTAAATTATTAAAAATGGTGGAGCCGAGGGTACTCGAGTGACTTAAGAGAATCAGTAAGCACAAAACGAGCGTTAGAGTCTGAGTTGGTTAGAGTATAGATTTACAAGTGACTTTGCTTTAATTCCAACTTACTTGTTGCTTATAGGTTACCAGACTCGTCCCGAGCCATTCATAACCCCCAGTCGCTCAGGCAAGTTTTCTACCTGTTATAACTGTTGTTGTGATGTATTTGTGTATATGCATGATCTTGCGTTAAATGCATATTTGTTATAGCAAATTCTTGCGATATATTGTAGCATGTTATATGGTATATATGCATGCCTGTTTCATTTTCTTGGATCATATATCTGTTGGTTAAAGTGCTTACAGTTGATAATACCTATGCTAGAGGATAGCGGTAATTTGCATATACCCTCAGTATAGGGACCCAAAGGTGAAAACATTTTCTAAAACCGGGAGTCGAGGATCCCGAGTAGATTTTGTATATATGTATATATATATATATTTATATATATATGGTTATAGTTTTCAAAACTATTAATCGAATAAGGTTTATTCGATAACTTTATTTTATTATTGAATATTATTTCGAATATTCATCCGAGGACTTATGACTCCTTTATTTGATTATTGAATATTATTTCGAATATCCATTCGAGGGATTATGACTCAGCTTATTATATTTATTGAATATTACTTGGATATTCATTCGAGGATGTATGACTCCTTTATTTTATGAATATTATTTATAATATTCATTCAAGGTATTATGACTCCGCTTATTACTGAAATATATTCTTTATTTTATTAAAGAATAAGGTGTCAATAATCAAACTTATTTTCGATTATTCAAATAAAGATAGTACTTTCATATAAGTATATCTTTGGTTATTTAATATCCATTTCAAGTATAAGTTTTAATACTTCTACTTCGATTATTTTTATAAGGATTATCTTTATGAGAATATTATTTAAATAATAATATTCAGAAATTTTCTAAATATATGGGGACTGATTTACTTCATTAAATCAGCTTTACTCCAAACACTCTTTAAAGTGTTTTCGAGTCTTCAAAATGATTTTTAAAAGTTAGAGCGGATCCCAAAACTCATTTTTATATTTAAGATCTTCCTTTGAAAAAGGGGATTTAAATACTCGCTCAAAACATGAGGGATCCGGCTCTATGGTGTATTTTATATTCGCAACAAGGTTGCAGTTTTGGTAAATGAATTGATTACTTACCCAACGTTCGGGAAGTAAGTCCATCTATTGAGTCGGCATAAGCAACATGGGCTCAGTGGGCGTCCATGATAGTGTAAGTGGCTCAGTGGGAGTCCATCAAATTCATAAGTGGCTGAGTGGCAGTCCAGCATAAGGTCCTATTGTGGCCAGGGTGATGACCAGTGGGGAATTCGTCCATCTACTAGTAGAAAAGGTTACTTACGGGTATCTTTGCCTGATCAGCAAGATATCTGGTTTATGCCAAAATTCTTTTCCTTTCCAAAATTCATTGGATGTTTCAAACTCTGTTCATACTTCACATGACAGAGGTTTTCAGGAAATGTATAAAGGAAGATGTATATGTGGATATATTTATATATATATCAGAACTTAATGAAGTATATCATAACTTCATTTCCTTTAATAATATTTTAAAGATTTAATCTATTCAAATCTTGTCTTGTAGTCTCATCTATGTGATGAACTGTTGAAAGCTCATTATACTTTGAACAATGGTAGTTCAAGTAGCTTTATAAATGATATAAGTGTAGTGAAGTATTTGGTAACTTCATCTTTTAAACTTATATCTAGTTAATAATTTTCTTATGAATGACAAAGATTTTCAAAAAAGCGTTGAGACAAGGTTAGATATATGAGATCACCTTGCAACGATATTTTTTATACAGTTATACACTGGAACTCAGTGTGTATTATGCATGGAAGAAGACTTCCCATATTTTGAAAAGTATATATGTATATATACTGAATATTTTGTGACTTCATCACATTAAGATATCAAACTTGGTTCATTTCTTTTGACCAAGACTTTTATGAGTACTATGAGAAGGCTCATATTGTTAATCATTATACACATTATTTTGGTGGGCTTGCTGCTCACCCTTGCTTTCTTCTTTCATCACACAACAACAGATAGAAAAGATGAACAGGACTAAGCTCCCAATTCGCAGGCGGATAGGAAACATTCCGCAGTTTCCGGTAGGCGTGGATGTCGCTGTAGCTGAGGTAGGAACTACCAATAGGCTAGGTTTTCAACTTATGATGTACCAGACTTATGTATAATTATGAATTGTAATAATGGAAAAGAAATGTAAATTTATTTAGAAACCTTTTTAGGGCGTATTGACATATAATTGTGGAATAAAACGACTTGTGTTATTTTTTTTAGTATTCATCTCTGAGACTATAACTTGTGGTGTGTGTGTGTACATTGTGGGGTCACAGTAAAGAGTAGTTGATTGTTTAATAAGATTGGGTGTTGTTAAGGGAAGTGGAACTCGTGACAACCCGGATCCCCGACCCCGGATTTGGGGGTGTTACAGAAATGGTATCAGAGCTAAGCGTTATAAACCTCAGAGATGATGTGACGTAAAGATAATAAGTTCACTAAGATAATAAGAACTCTTGCCAAGTTTATAGTCGGGCTACCTAACGTAGTACTAACAGTTAAAACCCTTACGGGAACCCTTATAAGTATCGTGATAGTAACATAGTTCGTTCTCGTATAGGGCAGCGGGGCACCGAATCCTGAGGTTCAGGAGCATCAGCATGAGGATGTTTTATTACAAGTTGGAGATCAAATTGTGAATCCGATAGAGTACCCCAATGAGGGACCGGATGAGGTTCAGATTGAGAATGTTGTGGTTGAGGATGTTATTCCGGAAAGGATTGTGGCTGAGGAGGATCTCATGGAGGATCCTGATGAGAATGAAGAGAGGACCACTGAGGAATTGATGACCGTAGTCAGGGCGACTACCAGAACAAGAATGGCCGCGAGGGTGGCACTAGAGGATGAAGAGTTACCAAGGGCACAAAGGTTAATGAGGGCAGAAGGAGTGGGGCCTTCCACGACACCAATTATACCAGTATCAGACCCTCTTCCAGAGGTTTCTGTAGACATCCATGAGGTTCCACCAATTCCTGTTCCCTCCACTGTACAGAGCCCAGCACATACTGAGGAAATGCCACCTTTATCTCCTGCACCATTGTCACCTGATACCGTGCTTGGTTATCTGTTTGGATCTCCTGGGACTGCACCACCTGCACCCCATGGACTGCTAGATGCTACCACTCAGGCTTCTCTTATCGCTGATTATCATATGAATTTGGGTGGCCTGTCAGAGGCCCAGAATGTTAGGAGTGATCTGTTGGATCGACTTACTGCACCAAGGATTGAGGGTGGGATACTTCCGGCAGGATTAGCGTATAGCATGGAAAGGATTGACGCTACCACCCGTGTTACAGCTAGAGGCCATCTTGAGGGTCAGGTTGATCCAGCTCTACTTGCGACTATCTTAGACCTCATCACCTCTGTGATGGAGCAGGTTAGGGATATCGTGCGTGCTCGCATCTCTTAATCCATGGTAGTGTGCAGAGCCAGAGCAATCAAACAAGGGTTTCACGTAGCACCGCTTTTGGAGGATTAGCCTAAGTTACGGATGATTAGTTTTAATGACTAGATGATTATCTATGATAATACCTTTGGGATAGAAGCGATCAGATCAAATGATGTAATTCTCTTTAATGTGTTCAGTTGTTGTACCCTCGAACAAATGGTTATGTATATATTCGTTAATTTCAGTTCATATCAGTTTGTTGTGATAAGATCACATTGTTAATTGCTCTATTAACACTTAAGAGAGTGTCATGAAGTTTATAGAACTTGAGAATTCATAATTCGCAATCGTGCAAGGACTGAACGAGGGAAAAACTTAAGCAAAGTAAGTAAGACAAATATTCAGAGATTCTCAAAAATTTTCCAAGTAATATGCCCCCACAAGGAATAAGATTAGGGGCAAAGCTTGAATGTGATAATCAGGGAGGTCGCAATTAAGATATAAAGAACCCGGAATATAATAAAGTGAAAAATGAAGATTTAAATTAAAAGATGACCCCAATTATGGGGAGTAGGAAGAAATATTTAGACTAAGAAAGCAAAAGTCGAGCGAGATAAGGAGACCCGAGATGGTACTCCTATACGGAAATTCATGGACCTTTCTAAACAGAACTTATATTTTATTCCCAACCACCACCTTGAGGAAATAATGTGGTGTGAAATTCTTTCAGGACCTTTAAGTCGCTAAGCTCTCAGAGTTCCAAGGAATAAGCTGACCCAGTCGAGGCAAGAGCCTGGCTAAAGGAAATATAGGAATCATTTGAGATTCTAAATGATTGACGAACCACAAAAGACTATTTTTGTCACTTACCCTCCTAAGAGAGAGACCACCCGCTGGTGAAAGACCAAGAAAGGCACGGAGCCAGAGGTTAGAATAAACTGATTTAAGTTCAGTCAATTGTTTTCGGGAAAGTAATTCCCAAAGATAAGGAGATAGTGTAAAAGCTTTGGAGCTAGAACAAAAGTGGATGAGTATGATGAATTATGAATCTAAGTTGTAAAAGTTATCAAGATTCGTTCTGAGGACACGAATCCAGAATGACGGGATGTTTGGAATCAATACTAATGTTGTGTTAGTTCATGAAATAATGATAAGAGAAAGGAATATAAAGGCAATAGAGTTTGAGGAATGATAAGGGAGTCGGGTATGAGGAAACCCTAAAGACTCGTAGCAATAGAAATAGAAAAGAATGTAATCGTCAGGATGAGGGTGATTCACCATGAGTTAAAGTTGATGATTGAAGGAATAAGAGATACACATATTTTATCCCCTGTAAGTTGGGGGGATTCAAGGAAACCTTTAAATAGTTTGAAGGATAAATAATAAGACGCGGATAGACTAAGGAGACAAGAAAGTAAGAAAGTAGGAAAATTGGATGAAGGAAGTGACCTTCAATAATGTGAAATGTAAGACTGGTGGCTCGATACCCAGAAAGGGAGACGCCAGGTATGAGAGGTATTCCAACATTGAGATGACTGTTGAGATAAACAACAAAAGTAAATAAGGAATTATTAAGAAGAAGTTCACGTTGAACATGACCAATATCTTCCAGAACATCCATGTTATCATTACCAAATCAGGAAAGAAAAGCGGATGACCATTGTTATCTTATGGAGGCCATATGGATTGACCTCAATTTGAATAAGGATGCTATTATGAAGTTAGGTATAGACTATCGAGGTGGGAATGATGAATAAGATAATCTATCAAGGATATATGACTTGATTTATCCATGGATGGATGCAGGTACCTTTTAAAGGTAAATTAAGGATAGAACATCGGTAACTTAAAATGAATCCTAGGGGAATGCATAAAGGTTGGCATTTCACCCTTAATAGGGACAGTATGAGTTTTGATAGTATGATTTGGAAAGGGTTAAGGTAACAACAACCTTTAAGAATCAGTGGAGAAATTTTTCAGAAGTATATAGACAATGGTTCTAGTAATAGTAAATGGTATTTTGATATGCCCTATATCTAGGGAATACAGAAGGAACGATTGAAGGATAACCTTAGAGGTTTTATAAGGAGAAAGGTAATATTCAAAATTCTCAAGAATAGAAATGTTGATAAAGGAAATATGACGTAATTATAATGTTGCCAAGTGGGGCACGTGTTAAACCACGAGAAAGTATGGATCAAACCAGTAATGGTCAAAATTGTTCAGGGCAATTAGGACTTAAGATAAAAGATGTTCTAATTATGATTGAGAGTCAGTCATGACAGTGATTAACCTCTAAAGACTGAGGGGATAACTTATGGAAAAATGGTAAAAAAAAAAATTTACTCATCAGATTTTAAGGAAAGCATTTTCACATAAGCTGTGATTGAAATAAGGTAGAAAATTTATTTGGAGGTGGTTAAAATGACATTGACTGTAAGAAAATTTTACTATCAGGAAAGGCCAAAGAGGTGGCTGACACTTTAAAGGTAAGAGGATAATTATTGGCGCTTATGCCAAAGGAATACAGTGATAATGGTTACAGCTATGAAGGTTGTATTATGGTTTGGAAGATTGACATTCCTCCTGATGACTGTGCAATATCCAACCGTAATAGTAGTTGGTAAAGGTTAAATTCGTGTAATCACCATGAGCGGGCTATCTATCTCAGAAGATACTATCTTGAGATAATCCAGGATCATGTTTCAAAAAGGACTAGATGAACCCTTGAGTTAAGTCTTCTATTTAGGGCGTATGATTAAGAATGGTATTAACCTGCTATCGTTGCTTTGATTGAAACTCTTCTGCACTTTTATCTGCTTCATGTCATGTATGTATGTCAGGATCATGAGTGTTCTTCATGAATCATGAATGGTGATTATGTTACCTCCCTAGAAGGATTTGATACGACATGTATGGACTCCGTAGGGTTAGATATTAAGATTTTATGGAAAAGTGAATGACGACAGTAGGTCAGTGGTGGACCATAGTAATGCAGTAATGATTCCGTGAGTAATGAGTTGATTACAACCGCGAGAGTTGTATTAGAATGGGTGTTGAGATTGAGTACCACTAATCGGGTCATGGTAGTGTATAAGTTATCATTGATAGAACATTGATAGACTAATTAAGTCGATTATCTACCTATGATATATTTATTCCTTCTTATCCATAAAGAGTAGTATTACCCATACGAAGAAGGTTGCGGTATAGAAATGGGTTCTAGTAACGATGAGGTCTAGAATGAGATCCCAGATTCGATTTTCGATATCGAGGGAGTTTTAAAGGTGATTGTGTATAAGCTCGAGGAAGAGCATGGGTCCATAGAATGATGGACGGGATAGCGAAAATATTTAGGCATGTGAAATACGATGCTATAATACTCGATGTTTATATAAATACATATATGTTTTGTTCTCCTATGACAAACCTCTATAGTTCAGAGGTAGATTCCAAGCCAGATATTTTATGGCAATATTTTTTTACATATATATACAATTCTCTTCAGTTTGCTCTTTTCTCTTCTTTTCATTTCATGTAAGCTGAGAAGAACAACCCTTCCAGAAGGGGAGGTATTGCCGAATGACTATCTATCTGTGTGATAGAAGCCTAGTAGGATACCATCTATTGTTTAATTGCTTGTCAAGTACTAAAGGCTGGCCACCTTCTGTACTAACTATGCGATATAACAAGTGTTCATGATCATAGTGATCTCTCAACAAATTCCTTTACTTCTATATGATTGATTAAGCTTCCAAAGATAGAAGCAGCTGAAAAAGGAGTAGTAAAGTTATGGTGGTATTCAGAATGGAAACACGTTCGTGATACTAAGGTTGACGTGGTTATTAAAAGGTTATAGAACGCTAACGAGCAAAAGTGTAACCAGTATAATATTATGTACGGAAGAGAGTAACGACTACGAACTGGAAAAGGATGGGTAGTGAGAAGCAAAAGATATAATGCTAGAAGCTATGACGAGAGCCGGTGCAATAGACTTGAAAGAATTTGGAATGATCACTTAACGCAGATTAAGTTATCTCACGATAATCGATCGTATGTTAGTATCGAGGTATCTCCTTATGAGATCCTTGAGGGAAGACAATGTCGATCTCCCTTATGTTAGGATGAAGTTGTAGAGCGCAAGATGCTCGGACCCGCAGTAGTCCAAAGGACCAAGGATATAATAGATCTAATCAGAGGACGGCTGGTAGTAGCCCAAGATGGACATAAGAAGTATGTTGAATTGACACGAAAGGACAAAGAATAG
Organism: Apium graveolens; assembly: GCF_009905375.1. Taxonomy (NCBI): domain Eukaryota; kingdom Viridiplantae; phylum Streptophyta; class Magnoliopsida; order Apiales; family Apiaceae; genus Apium; species Apium graveolens. The sequence goes on from NW_027417127.1 coordinate 56,191, forward strand.
GAAGTAGGGGACCTAGTGTTGTTATAGGTATTCCCTTGGAAAGGAAGGATGAGGTTCGAAAAAAAAAATGAAAGCTAAGTCCACGAATTGTTGGACCCTTGGATATATTAAGACATATTGGGAAGTTAGCATACGAGCTAGCCCTACCCCCGAACCTGTAGCAAGTTCATAACGTGTTCCACGTATCAATGTTAAGGAAGTGTAATTCGGATGCCAGACAAATAGGGGCATAGGAGCGCATAGACATGCAACCAGACGTAACCTATATGGAGCAACCAGAAAGGGTATAGATTAAGAAGGAACGAGTGCTTAGGAGAAGGGTTATCAAACTAGTAAGAGTTTGATGGTAGAACCCCAATGTGGGAAAATTGACTTGAGAGTTAGAAAGTGCAATACTAAGAAAGTATCCCTATTCATTTCTATCTGATTCCAGGACGGAATCCTTTTAAGGAGGGGAGACTGTAATAACCCCAATTTTTGGGAAATTTTTGAAACCTTTATGAATAGTGTTTTTGCTGAATGAGAAAACTTTTCATGCCACACTATGTAGGGGTTCTGATATGGATATTCTGAGATTTTATGAGTACTCTATATGGTATATGAGTGTATGCAAAGATCGTCAGAATCCAATTCCGAACACTTTGATTTTTCCCGGAAATCCAATAAATACGGAAAGAATTGAGTATAAGGTAACATGATGTAAAGGATTTAAATTAAAGGATTGTAATAGAGGATCATAAAAAAAAGGAATATAATGTATTAAGAAAGGTTAAGGGAACCTAAGTAATAAGATCCCGGGTATGATCCTTCAAACGATAAACGAAAATGAAAGTTAAGCGAACCGTATAACAGATCAGCGGTCATTAGGCAAACAATTAGGAAGTTAATCAAAGGGATTAGAGAGGATGATGTCACCCAACCAATGGGAAGAGGACAAGGAGGGAAAGATGACATCACATCATGACATAGGCATGATATGGGAAGGAAGAAGATGTGGTGGCTTTTTAACCACACAAAAATCAAGGGCAAATAGGTAATTAACTAAAACAAACACAAAATCAAACCAACCAAGCCAAGCAAATCACTTTCATCAAAATCAAAAAGAAACCAAGGCATTGTTCTTCTTAGCTCTCGGCTTTTTACTATTGCAAAGGGAGAAAAATTCAAAATCAAAGATCCAAGCTTCCTAAATTAGTGAGTTAATTCCCTAATCATCCTTATGCATAGTTAGGGCTATATCATGAGTTTAAGCCATCAATTCCTTCTCAATCTTCTTCATTTAATCAATGAAGAAGACAATGAATAGTGTTTTCAAGTTTTTAACTTGAAATTTTTCTTGATTTCCTTGAAGATCCAAGCATTCCTAAGACTTCTCAAAGCTTCTTAAGGCTTCCTAGCTCCTCCCACCACTTCAAGGAAGGTATATCATCTCCAAACCCTAGATTCCTATGTATTATAAGATGATTTTTATTAGTAGGGTGATATTGTAGCTTAATTTTTGTGATTTAGAGTTTGGGATTGAAATGGTATTGAAATAGAATGGTAAATGTTGTTGTTTTGGTTAAAAGATTGTAGTATAGTTAAATTCAAGCTTAGGCATAAGTATGAATGTTAAAATTGAATTGGTTGGGGCTGATATGAGGTGATAAGGATGGATGTTGGTTGTATGTTTGATTTGAGGTTGAATTGGGTTGGTTTTGAATGGTTTTAAATTGGGAAATCGCGTAAACATAGCCATCGTAACGTCCGATTTTCCTTAGACTGTTTTTGTGCATAACATTAGGACCCGAGAACCCCCTGCTAGATTATGATCATTGCCATGTTTAGATAGCTCATGTTACGAGCTTCGTTTTGATATGTAGTTCGTTCGATTCCGATGCACGGTTTAGGAGAAACGACCGTTTCAAGTAACGGCATTTCGCGAACGAAACTTTTCCCCTCGCCTTACTTTGAAAACATAGGTTAAAGACCAAAAAGGGTTAAGTAATGTATGAAACATTTATGGTAAGTGTGTTAAGCAGTTGGTAAGACACTCGCGAAGGAATCGCCTTAAAACTCGTAAAGGTTAAATTATTAAAAATGGTGGAGCCGAGGGTACTCGAGTGACTTAAGAGAATCAGTAAGCACAAAACGAGCATTAGAGTCTGAGTTGGTTAGAGTATAGATTTACAAGTGACTTTGCTTTAATTCCAACTTACTTGTTGCTTATAGGTTACCAGACTCGTCCCGAGCCATTCGTAACCCCCAGTCGCTCAGGCAAGTTTTCTACCCGTTATAACTATTGTTGTGATGTATTTGTGTATATGCATGATCTTGCGTTAAATGCATATTTGTTATAGCAAATTCTTGCGATATATTGTAGCATGTTATATGGTATATATGCATTCCTGTTTCATATTCTTGGATCATATATCTGTTGGTTAAAGTGCTTACAGTTGATAATACCTATGCTAGAGGATAGCGGTAATTTGCATATACCCTTAGTATAGGGACCCAAAGGTGAAAACATTTTCTAAAACCGGGAGTCGAGGATCCCGAGTAGATTTTGTATATATGTATATATATATATATATTTATATATATATGGTTATAGTTTTCAAAACTATTAATCGAATAAGGTTTATTCGATAACTTTATTTTATTATTGAATATTATTTCGAATATTCATCCGAGTACTTATGACTCCTTTATTTTATTATTGAATATTATTTCGAATATTCATCCGAGGACTTATGACTCCTTTATTTGATTATTGAATATTATTTCGAATATCCATTCGAGGGCTTATGACTCAGCTTATTATATTTATTGAATATTACTTGGATATTCATTCAAGGATGTATGACTCCTTTATTTTATGAATATTATTTATAATATTCATTCAAGGTATTATGACTCCGCTTATTACTGAAATATATTCTTTATTTTATTAAAGAATAAGGTGTCAATAATCAAACTTATTTTCGATTATTCAAATAAAGATAATACTTTCATATAAGTATATCTTTGGTTATTTAATATCCATTTCAAGTATAAGTTTTAATACTTCTACTTCGATTATTTTTATAAGGATTATCTTTATGAGAATATTATTTAAATAATAATATTCAGACATTTTCTAAATATATGGGGACTGATTTACTTCATTAAATCGCTTTACTCCAAACACTCTTTAAAGTGTTTTCGAGTCTTCAAAATGATTTTTAAAAGTTAGAGCGGATCCCAAAACTCATTAATATATTTAAGATCTTCCTTTGAAAAAGGGGATTTAAATACTTGCTCAAAACCTGAGGGATCCGGCTCTATGGTGTATTTTATATTCGCAACAAGGTTGCAGTTTTGGTAAATGAATTGATTACTTACCCAACGTTCGGGAAGTAAGTCCATCTATTGAGTCAGCATAAGCAACATGGGCTCAGTGGGCGTCCATGATAGTGTAAGTGGCTCAGTGGGAGTCCATCAAATGCATAAGTGGCTGAGTGGCAGTCCAGCATAAGGTCCTATTGTGGCCAGGGTGATGACCAGTGGGGAATTCGTCCATCTACTAGTAGAAAAGGTTACTTATGGGTATCTTTGCCTGATCAGCAAGATATCTGGTTTATGCCAAAATTCTTTTCCTTTCCAAAATTCATTGGATGTTTCAAACTCTGTTCATACTTCACATGACAGAGGTTTTCAGGAAATGTATAAAGGAAGATGTATATATGGATATATATATATATCAGAACTTAATGAAGTATATCATAACTTCATTTCCTTTAATAATATTTTAAAGATTTAATCTATTCAAATCTTGTCTTGTAGTCTCATCTATGTGATGAACTGTTAAAAGCTCATTATACTTTGAACAATGGTAGTTCAAGGAGCTTTATAAATGATATAAGTGTAGTGAAGTATTTGGTTACTTCATCTTTTAAACTTATATCTAGTTAATAATTGTCTTATGAATGGTAAAGATTTTCAGAAAAGCGTTGAGACAAGGTTAGATATATGAGATCACCTTGCAACGATATTTTTTATACAGTTATACACTGGAACTCTGTGTGTATTATGCATGGAAGAAGACTTCCCATATTTTGAAAAGTATATATGTATATATACTGAATATTTTGCGACTTCATCGCATTAAGATATCAAACTTGGTTCATTTCTTTTGACCAAGACTTTCATGAGTACTATGAGAAGGCTCATATTGTTAATCATTATACACATTATTTTGGTGGGCTTGCTGCTCACCCTTGCTTTCTTCTTTCATCACACAACAACAGATAGAAAAGATGAACAGGACTAAGCTCCCAATTCGCAGGCGGATAGGAAAATTCCGCAGTTTCCTGTAGGCGTGGATGTCGCTGTAGCTGAGGTAGGAACTACCAATAGGCTAGGTTTATAACTTATGATGTACCAGACTTATGTATAATTATGAATTGTAATAATGGCAAAGAAATGTAAATTTATTCAGAAACCTTTTTAGGGCGTATTGACATATAATTGTGGAATAAAACGACTTGTGTTATTTTTTTAAGTATTCATCTCTGAGACTATAACTTGTGGTGTGTGTGTGTACATTATGGGGTCACAGTAAAGAGTAGTTGATTGTTTAATAAGATTGGGTGTTGTTATGGGAAGTGGAACTCGTGACAACCCGGATCCCCGACCCCGGATTTGGGGGTGTTACAACTTCGATAACTTGAGATGAACCATAGGGGAATGCATGAAGGTTGGCATTTCACCCTTAATAGGGACAGTATGAGTTTTGACAGTATGAATTGAAAAAGATTAAGGTAACAACAACCTTTAAGGATCAGTGGAGAAATATTTCAGAAGTATATAGACAATGATTTTGGTATTAGTAAATGGTATCTTGATATGCCCTGTGCCTAGGGTGTACCTGATGAAGGATTTAAGGATAACCTTAGAGGTTTTACAAGGAGAAAGGTAATATTCAAAGTTCTCAAGAATAGAAATTTTGATGAAGGAAATATGATGTAATTATAATAATGCCAGGTGGGGCACGTGCTGAACCATAAAAAAGTATAGATCGATCCAATGAGGGTCGAGATTGGTGAAAACAAGAAGGACCCAAGATAAGAGACGTCCTAAGTATGATCGAGAGTCAGCCGTGACAATGTTCACATCTAAAGACTAAGACAATGACTTATGGAAAAATGGTGATTTTTTTTCTCCTCACCAGGACTTAAGAAAAGCATTTTCACATAAGAAGTGATTGAAATGAGGTAGAAAATTTAGTTGGTGTTATGGATAAAAAGCTAAGGTTATTATTCGCTGTATTTATTACTAAGACTCGGGAGCTCAAGGCCTTTAATGGCTGCTTTCGTGTATCGTAGCTTAATTCTGCCTTTACGAGATGCCTACGTATCTTTGTGAATTAGAGAATCAAGCCAAAAAACGTAGTTCTGATTTGTGTGGTGAGGCCCCTTATATAGATGTGGGAGTCCTTGAATTGGACTTGGTATAGGAGACTTGGTGGACAAGCCTCTGAATTAGGATAGACTTAGGAGTCCTAGGAAGTAGGAAGATGATTCCTTATCCTTTTAGGTCCCCTTGAGGCTAATCTATAAGGATTTATATCCTTATCGGGACTTTTCTCAATAGCTGATTTTTCCCTTATTAATTAATTACGAAATTAATTAATAATTAGGGATTTTGGGCCTTTTTTATTCCATCAAACCTGATCTGGTCCCTCAGGCTTAACCTATCTGGTCTGAGTATCATATATCTTTTTATTGGGCCTAGCAGCCCACAGCTTGTACAATTAATGTAGTATTTAATTATACAATCATAATTTATTTATCCCTATCATTTGCCCCCCAACTTTTGGGAAACATTGATTAGGTTTCGCAGAAGTTAAGTCTATTCGTTCCCTTACTGGGTTTCGTTTTTCCGTAAAGTGTGGAGTGACCTACACATTTACAATGAATTTTTCCTTTTATTCAGGAATTATCTTAATTTCCAGGAATTTTTCCCTTATTTCCGGGATTTTTCCCTAATTTTCTGGGATTTTCCCTAATTTTCTTGGATTTTTCCCTAATTTTCTAGGATTTTCCCTAATTTTCTGGGATTTTCCCTAATTTTCTGGGATTTTCCCTAATTTTCTGGGATTTATCCTTAATTTTCTGGATTTTTCCTTAATTTCCTGGGATTTATCCTTAATTTTATGGATTTTTCCCTAATTTTCTGGGATTTATCCTTAATTTCTGGATTTTTCCCTAATTTCCTGGGATTTATCCTTAATTTTCTGGATTTTTCCCTAATTTCCTGGGATTTATCCTTAATTTCTGGATTTTTCCCTAATTTTCTGGCATTTACCCTTAATTTCTGGATTTTTCCATAATTTTCTGAAAATATTAGTATTTTTCAGAAATTATTTAAGGAATTTCCTTATTTTTCTGTAATTTTCCAGGAATTTTTCCCTCCCTTTTTCTTCTTTTTTCTTCCTTTTCTCTTTTCTTTTTTTTTCTTTTTTTTATGCAGATTTCGACCAGGAATCCATTCGACCAGGATCCTGGTCGAATTAACCTTCATATTGCCCTGGTCGACAGGATTTCGGGTAGGATGGTTTCGATCAGGAATCCTGGTCGAATTTCGGCCAGGATTTTTCCTTTTTTTTTTTCAAGCTGAATTTTTCGACCAGGATTTCATTTCGGTCAGAATTTCATGCTTTTTGACCGAATTAGCCATCTTTTGTTGCCCAGGTCGACGTAAATTCGGGCAGGGACCATTCGATCAGGATTTTACTTTGCTTCCTGGTCGACAGGGTCAAAAAACGTTCTGGCATTCTGGTTGAATGAAACAGTTATTTCCCCTTTTCGACCAGGAATTTCTGGTCAGGATCCTTCTCTTGATCGAAATAGCCCCTTGTTTCAGCCTTGGTCGAAGGAAAATCGACCTCAATGCAATCGACTAGGATCTTGGTGCAGGTTCTGATCGAATTAGGTCAGGCTCCCCCCCCTTTTTTTTATTCTTTTACCTTGAAGTTGGGCCATACATCTGGGGTGGACTATCTTGGGTCCTTGATTTGGGCCTGGATTTCTTGGGCCACCCTCTTAATGGGTCTTCATCCAGGGCCCATTTCTTAAATCTGGGATTTTGTCTGTCAACTAATTGGGCCCTCTTTCTGGGCTTTCTTGGACTGGGCCTTTATCATGTTTTAATATCCAAAGCCCATTCAAACTTGGATTAGGTTTTAACTTTTAAGCCTGACTTCCAGAATATTCTGGAATTTCTATATCATTCCAGATTTTTCCATATTTTTCTAAGATTTTTCTAAAATAATCTGGAACATTCCAGATCCTTCCATTTTTCGGCCCATATGGGCTTTTTTGAGGCCCAAATCCCCTTCTTCTTGGCTATAAAAAGGTGGGATGAGAGTGTGATTCCTCATACCTCTCATTTCACTTCTCCACTCATCCTACAAATTTCTCCCTCTTCTCTTCCTTTAGTTTTTTTGGCCACTCCTCCCTTCAAGACTTTCAGGTTTTCTAGGCTTTACTAATGGCTGACAAGAATTCCGAGAGAGCGGCGAAGATTGCCTCGGCTTCAAAACGAGGTAAGGATATCGAGATCCGTTCTTCGTACATGTCTTTAATCGATATGATTAATACTAGGGGGGATGAATATCCCTCTACTGCACATCTCGATTCTTTTAATCATTGTAACACTTGGCACAACATTGATTTCAATAAACTAAATGCTCGTTATAACGTTCTTCCTCCTTTTAGATTAGTTCCAGTCTCTGGTGGTGACCGTACTTGCCACTGGAGACCTGACACTCTCTTCATTTACACAGATGCCCTTAATGCTGGGCTTAGGTTTCCTTTTCATCCTTTTATTCCTCATCTTTTGGCTGATTTACAAATCAACCCGTGTCAGCTTCCTCCAAACGCCTGGAGGAACATTCTATGTTTTATGGTTTGTTGTCTTAGGGAGGGTTTTCCTCTTTCTGTAGCTGTTTTTAGGAAGGTCTTTCAGTGTTATAATAGTTCTTCCAATATCTGTGGATAGGTCTATGTCAAGCAAAGGCCCAAAAGCAAACATATCTTTAACAGCGCCTCTATTCCTGATAATAATCAAAATTGGAGGAATAGTTTCGTTGGGTTACGTTGGGAGAATGGTGACTGGGGCACACTTTTTCGATCTTCCTTCGGGAAGGTCAGTGATGGTAGCCTCAAATCCATTCACTTAACTCCTGAAGAAACTATTATTTATAATGGGCTTACTCAGGATGATGGCACCACCACCAGCTGGACTCTCTTAGAGGAGTTTTCCCTGATTCATGTGGGACTATCCTCTGTTTCTCAACAGGGTATTTTTCTTCCCTTCTCAATTTTACTTCATTTCATGCATTATTATCATCACTTATTTTGTCCTTTGCTTTGTTTCAGCTGCTAAGGAGATTAACGAGGACAATATTCCTTTGGTTGAGGAAACAACTAGGATGAAGAAAGCTCGGCTCGCAGGCCTAGACACCCGGGGAAAGGCCACGGAGCCTATCTTTTTGAAGAAGCACAAAGAGCCTATAGGGGAGGCTTCAACTGAAGGAGCTGGAGGCCATGGTACTCCTATCACTGCTGCTGCCCCTACTGTTGCTGCCACAGGCGCCTTTCAGCCTCTCTGGGGATTCCGCCGAGGGGACACCGTAGTTGGTTCCACGAAACATGCTTGGGATTGGTCCTACCACAGCGTGACTCCCAAGGACTTTACTGATGTGGTGGCCACCCCTGATCTTGAGAGGATTAAGCTCATGGGAGCTCAGTCTCTGGCTTCGGTATGCCTTCTCTTTTTTGAACTTATTTTTCGTTCTTGTAGCATTTTCTTGCCTTATACTTTGTTAATTGCTTTATTTCAGTCTAACGCCTACTTTCAAGGCGCTGTGAGGCAAGCCGAATCATGGAAGCGGGCTTCTGATAAGGCCAATAATGCCCTCAGGAGGCAACAGAAGAAGTATGCTACCCTGGAGAAGAAGCTCAAGCGCAAGGAGGAAGAACTCGAAGAGTCTAACGTCGAGCTGGTGGTACTTCGGTCGGAGAAGGATAAAGCTATAGACAACTATCTGGACTCGGAGGAGTTTGCCCAATCCATGAGGATTAGGGATGATTCAGTCTTTCCCGGGTTTTTTAGGACTGGTTGGGACACGGCCCTTGGGACCGTGAACGAGGCTTGTCCTGATATTAACCCGGCGGACTACATCTGCCCTGATGACGAGGCTTTGCTACAGAGGTTTCGTACCGAGTAGTTGTCTCAGACCACGTTCCTCAGGATCCACTACTTCCTCCTCCCGAGTCTTCTTCCAGACCAGCTGAGGACGATAGCTCTTCCTCCTCCTCCGAGACGACAGAGACATCCAGCGAGAGCGGAGAGGACGATGATATGGATGCCGAGGGTACTTCAGCTCCTTAGAGCTTTTTCAGCCCTGCGTGGCTTGTTGTTTTTTATCCTATTTTCGAGACTTTATTTATCAAATTTTTGTAATATCTATCAGATCTATTTCATTTATCACCTTCTATGCTTGCATCCATGCATTTGATTTTTATTTGTTAGGCCACAAACATACTTTGAAGAACTCATGAATTTTGTAAAATTGTCTGGGATTCGTCCCTTACACAAGTAATAATAAACTTCGTAATAAAACTAAAACATATAAATCCTAAGCAAGCAAAGCTTCAAGGTGCTTTTCAACCTACTCGCCATCCTGACGAGTGAGAATCGTATCCGGCTGCCCTACACATAGTAAACCTTCAGGTTTTGTGCATGCCAAGTTCTCGGGACTTCAAATCCATCCATAGTCTCTAGCTTGTAGGTTCCTCTACCTTGAACACTCTTGACTCTGTACGGCCCTTCCCAATTCGGGGCAAGCTTCCCTTTTTGTCCTACACCAGATGCTTCTATCTTCCTCAAGACTAGATCGCCTTGTTTAAAAAACCTTTCTTTAACCCTTAAGTTGTAGTAGAATGAAGCCTTTTTCTGATATTCTACTATCTTTGCATGTGCCTTATCTCGCACTTCATCGATCAGATCCAGGGCTAACCTCTGCCCTTCCTCATTTTCTTCTGCGTTGAAAGCCTGAATCCTTGGAGAGGAATGTGATATCTCCACGGGAACTACTGCTTCCGCCCCATATGCCAACATGAAAGGAGTTGCTCCTGTCGTGACTCTACAGGTAGTCCTATAGGCCCATAATATGGGAAGTATCTCATCCACCCAATTATTTCTTGACTTCTCGATCCTCTTCTTTAATCCATCCAGGATTATCCGATTTGCTACCTCTGCTTGCCCATTGGCTTGCGGGTGAGCCACAGAGGTGAATCGTAATTCAATTTCATTTTCTTCACAATACTTCTTGAATTCCTCATTATTGAATTGTGTTCCATTGTCAGTGACGAGGATACGGGGAATTCCATATCGGCACATAATGTTTTCCCACAGGAATTGTGCAACCTGCTTAGTAGTGATTTTGGCCAAGGGTTTGGCTTCGATCCACTTGGTGAAATAATCAATGGCTACAATCAGAAATTTCCTTTGTGCCGTGGCCATAGGAAAAGGCCCTAGAATATCCATCCCCCACATGGCAAAGGGAATAGGCGAGTTGATAGAGGTCAGCATCTCGGGCGGTTGTCTAACAACTGGTGCATGCTTCTAACAGCGATCACACTTCTTCACATATTCTTTGGCATCAGCCATCATTTCTGGCCAATAGAAGCCTAAATGAGTTATCTTATGAGCCAAGGCCCTGCCCCCAAGTGTTGTCCACAAATACCTTCATGCACTTCTTCAAGAGCCAAGCGTGCCTCATCGGGCCTGGGACACCTCAAGTAGGGAATCACGAAAGATCTTTTGTAAAGAATCCCATCTATCAAAGAGTACCTTAGTGCCCGAACAGTTAACTTCCGTGCTCCAGTTGCATCACTTGGCAACCAACCGGTCTGAATGTGAGCCTTGATGGGATCAATCCATGATGTCCCCAAGCCTATGGGAGCCACTAGCTTAACATCTATGCTTCGTGTCTTCAAAACACGGAAGTACACACTTCCTGAACTTTCTTCAATCTCAGACGAAGCGAACTTTGATAGCGCATCTGCCTTAACATTTTCTTCCCTTGGAATGTGTTCAACATGGCATTCATTAAGTTGGGTCATCACAGCCCTTACTAGGCGGACATACTTAGCCATCGTATCATCCCTTGCCTCAAATTCTCCCTTTACCTGGGATATGATCAGCTTCGAGTCTCCACGGACCTTTAAGTTTTTGACTCTAAGTGTCCCAGCTAGACCAAGGCCAGCTATCAAGGCTTCATACTCTGCCTCATTGTTTGTGGTTGGAAAATCTAACTTCATAGCATACTCAATTAAGAACCCATCAGGGCTTTGCAAAACCAACCTTGCTCCACTGGAACTTGTTTTTGATGCTCCATCAAAATAGAGAACCCAATATTCTTTCTCCTTGTCCCCATTGTCGACTCCCTTGTCTTGAGGTATGGTATCTTCCTGCCCCCCGACTTCTTGGTTGGGTATGGTACATTCCACCACGAAGTCAGCTAGTGCCTGGGCTTTTATGGCCGTACGTGGCTTATACTTGAGATCGAACTCTCCCAACTCTATTGCCCACTTAATCAGTCTCCCACTTGCCTTGGGACTGTGAATGATGTTTCTCAGTGGCTGATTTGTTAGCACTTCAATCTGGTGAGCTTGAAAATAAGGACGCAGCTTTCTTGAAGCCATTACCAAGGCTAAAGCGAATTTCTCAATAGTTGAATAATTCAACTCTGCACCATACAAGATTTTGCTGACATAGTATACGGGTTTCTGGACTTTCAGTTCCTCCTTAACCAACACCGCGCTCAAGGTGCTCTCTGAAACAGCCAAGTACAAGAATAAAACTTCACTCAGAACTGGCTTGGCCAACAACGGGGCCTGGCCCATATACTTCTTTAACTCTTCAAATGCCTTCTGATTTTCCTCACTCCATATAAAGTCTTTAATGTTCTTTAATGACTTGAAGAATGACAAGCACTTGTCTCCTGACTTGGAGATGAATCGTCCTAGCGCCGCAACCCTTCCTGTGAGCTTTTGTACATCCTTGACAGTTTTTGGTGGTTCCATATCCTAGATTGCCTTTATTTTATCGGGGTTGGCCTCAATTCCCCTCTTTGAGACCATCAATCCCAAGAATTTTCCAGATCCTACTCCGAAGGCACACTTCGTTGGATTCAACATCATCTTGTGGTACCTTAGGACCTCAAAAGCTTCCCTCAAATGGGTTATATGATCAGTCTTTACTAGACTCTTGACTAGCATGTCATCAACATAGACTTCCATAGTCTTCCCAATAAGATCTTTAAAAATTTTATTCACCAACCTCTGATAGGTGGCTCCTGCATTCTTGAGACCAAACGCCATAACAAGATAACAATAAACACCAAAGTCAGTGATAAATGATACCTTTGGAATGTCATCCTTATGCATTTTGATCTGATTGTATCCGCTAAATCCATCCATGAAACTCAGCATCTCATGTCCAGCAGTGGCATCAATCAAAGTATCAATTCTAGGCAGCGGGAAACAGTCTTTGGGGCATGCATCATTCAGATCAGTGAAGTCTATACACATCCTCCACTTTCCATTAGCCTTCTTCACCATTACAGGGTTTGCTAACCACTCCGGAAATTGAATCTCCTCAATGAAACCAGCCTCTAAGAGCTTTTCTACTTCCTGTTTTATAGCCTCTTGTCTTTCCGGGGCAAAAATTCTTTTCTTTTGTTTCACTGTCTTCCGGCTTGGATCCACGTTTAGTTTGTGAGTAATTAATTCCGGGTCTATGCCTGGCATATCAGCTGCTGACCATGCAAACACATCACTATTTTCTTGTAAAAATTTCACTAACTTCCCTCTAAGAGGCTCCTCTAATGTGGCTCCAATGAAAGTCATCCTCTCAGGATTCTCGGGGTCTAAAGGAACCGAAACCAATTCTTCTGCTGGCCTTCCTCTATTCTCATCATTTTCTCGAACATCCATATCTTCAATAGGAAGAACCTGCCCCCCGACTCCATCTGCCCTCAAAGAGGCCACATAACAGCTTCTAGCCATTTTTTGATCTCCTCTCTCTTCTCCAATCCCGTTTCGGGTGGGAAACTTCATGACTGAATGGTAGGAAGAGGGGACTGCCTTGAAGGCATGTATCCCTGTTCTCCCCATGATAGCATTATAAGTTGAACTAGCCTTTACCACCACGAAATCCAGCATCTGCGTTGCTTGCCTTGGTTCCGTACCTATGGTGGTTGGCAATTTGATTATCCCTTACACAGGACATTCTACTTCAGCAAATCCATATATCAGCTTGTCGGTTGGTGTTAACTGGGAGTCGTTATATCCCATTCTTAGAAAGGTGTCGTGGAGCAAGATATCCACAGAAGCACCATTATCCACAAGGACCCTCTTAACCGGGCTATTTCCTATTATCGGCGTTATGACCAGCGGGTCGTCATGGGGAAACTTTACACCCTCTAGGTCGGAATCATCAAAAGCCAATGTTACTTCTGTCCTGGCCCTCTTCGGGGCTTCTCCAACAATATGCATAACCTCCCTAGTATATGCCTTTCTGGAATTTTTGGACAATCCAGCAGCAGTTGGACCTCCAAAGATCGTGTTTATCACTGGCCCTCGAGGGCGTCGCGGTCCTCCAAAAATTGTATTTATAACCGGCCCTCTGGGTTGGGGATTCCGCCCCTGATCATCTTGGTCCCTCCTACGATCTTCAAAGTTCTTCCTTCCATTATTATTTATGTCCCCTCCATCTCCAGTATACTTGTTCAACCTTCCTTTTCGAATCAAAAACTCAATTTCATCTTTCAATTGCCTACACTCATCGGTGTCATGGCCAACATCCTTGTGAAACCTGCAATACTTGCTCTTATCTAGCTTGGCGGGATCAGCCTTCAAGGGCTTAGGCCAGCGAATATCTCTATCTTTCTCAATCTCCATCAAAATCTGACTTCTAGGAGCACTCAGATTAGCGTATTCAGTGAACTTTTGCCCAGGTCCTCCCTTCTTGGGGGTTGAATCAGGGTTTTGTTCGGTTCTAGGATATTTGTCCTTAGCGATATACTCCAGATCAGTTTTTCGCTTCTTGCCTCCAGTGGGCTCATTACTCACTACGGTCTTCCTCATGCTTTCTTCAACCTTGATATACTTCCCTGCCCTCTCTTGGAGTTGCAACATATTTTCAGGGGGTCGTTTGGCCAAAGACATCTTGAAAAACTCATCCCTAGTTCCTTGTTGCAGTGCTATCATGGCTACCTTATCATCAAGGTCTGGGACTTTTAAAGCCTCCTTTGTAAAACGATTCAGGTAATCTCTCAAGGATTCCTTAGCTCCCTGCACAAGACTCATAAGAGATGCTGAACTTTTCTCATGGACTCTTCCACTGATGAATTGCTTAATAAAAGCCTGACTTAATTCTCTGAACGATCCAATAGAATTTGGGGGCAGGCGACTGTACCATTTTTGAGCCATACCCGACAGGGTTTGAGGGAAAGCCCGACACTTTATAGCATCATTCACGGGTTGCAGCAGCAGTGCATTAGAGAATGTCCTAACATGATTAGCGGGGTCTCCCGTGCCATCATAGGCTTTGATAGTGGGCATCTTGAATTTCCTTGAGATATGGGCATTCATTATCTCTTCTGTGAAGGGTGGAGTTGGATCATCAGGATCTCCAAGGGGAAGGAGATTGCTTGGGTCAGTTCTTGGGACAGCAGCCCTTCTTCTTACCAGACCATCCAGGTCTATGACAGGAGGAGGATTTCTCCCCCTGGGAGGTATCTGGGGTCTGGTGGCCTGGTGAGCCTCCAAATCACGCCTCAGCCTTTGGATTTCAGCCTCATGAGCCCTGATCCTTTCCTGTACTTCTTGGGGATTCGCCCCTGGGGTGCTTTGGGGGCGTTGCCTTCCATCGGCTATTGGCTCTTTTCCAGGACGCCTCCTTCTCGGGGCCACTTCATCATCCGAAGATTCGGAGTCTCTCTCAGTGTAAGGACCAAAAAATTCCCGATCCTCAGGAATAGGACCCAATCCTCGTATATAGGGGGGTGACCGCCCTCGTGCTTCGCTTCGCCCAGCATATCCGCTTCCTTGAATAGTCGGGGGAGTTGTTCCTTGTAGCTGAGGTTGAGTTGCCCCTATCTGGGCTTCCCCCTGAGTAGATGCATAAGTTGAATGGGGAGGAATCTCCACGGTTGACGAAATCACCTGAGTTGTCCCTGATGGTGTTCCTTCCTCCAGAGCTCCAATTGTTCTCCGTGTTCTCACCATGGTTGTTGTTGTGCTTTCCCACAGACGGCGCCAAATGTTATGGATAAAAAGCTAAGGTTATTATTCGTTGTATTTATTACTAAGACTCGGGAGCTCAAGGCCTTTAATGGCTGCTCTCGTGTATCGTAGCTTAATTCTGCCTTTACGAGATGCCTACGTATCTCTGTGAATTAGAGAATCAAGCCAAAAAATGTAGTTCTGATTTGTGGGGTGAGGCCCCTTATATAGATGTGGGAGTCCTTGAATTGGACTTGGTATAGGAGACTTGGTGGACAAGCCTCTGAATTAGGATAGACTTAGGAGTCCTAGGAAGTAGGAAGATGATTCCTTATCCTTTTAGGTCCCTTTGAGGCTAATCTATAAGGATTTATATCCTTATCGGGACTCTTCTCAATAGCTGATTTTTCCCTTATTAATTAATTACGAAATTAATTAATAATTAGGGCTTTTGGGCCTTTTTTATTCCATCAGACCTGATCTGGTCCCTCAGGCTTAACCTATCTGGTCTGAGTATCATATATCTTTTTATTGGGCCTAGCAGCCCACAGCTTGTACAATTAATGCAGTATTTAATTATACAATCATAATTTATTTATCCCTATCAGTTGGAGGTGGTTAAAATGACATTGATTGTAAGGAAATTTTACTATCAGGAAAGGCCAAAGAGATGGCCGACACTTTAAGTGTAAGAGGACAATTATAGGTGCTCGTGCCAGAGGAATACAGTGATGATGGTTAAAGCTGTGAAGGTTGTATTATGGTTTGGAAGATTGAAATTCCTTCTGATGATTGTGCAATACCCGACCGTAATAGTAGTTTGGTAAAGGTTTAATTCGTGTAATCGCCATGAGCGGGCTATCTATCTTAGAAGGTCCTGTCTTGAGAATAATCCAGGACCATGTTTCAAAAAGGACTAAACGAACCTTTGAGTTAAGTCTTCTATTGAAGGCATATGATTAAGAATGGTATTAACCTGCTATCGTTGCTTTGATTGAAACTCTTCTGTAATTTTATCTGCTTCATGTCATGAAAGTACGTCAGGATCTAGACTGTTCTTCATGAATTATGAATGGTGATTATGTTAACTCCATCGAAGAATTTGATACGACAGGTATGGACTCCGTATGGTTAACTATTAAGATCCAAGGAAAACGAATGACTACAGTAGGTCAGTGGTGGACCATAGTAATGCAATAATGATTCTGCGAGTAATGAGCCGATTACAGTCGTGAGAGTTGTATTGGAATGGATGTTGAGATTGAGTACCATTAATCGGGTCGTGGTGGTGTATAAGTTATCATTGATAGACTAATTAAGTAGATTATCTACCTATTGAATACTTATTCCTTCTTATCAATAGAGAGTCGTATTACTATACGAGGAAGGTTGCGGTGTAAGCATAGAATTCTAGTAACAATGATGTCTAGAATGAAATCCCTTATTCGAGTTTCGATGTCGAGGGAGTTTCAAAAGTGAGTGTTTATGAGCTCGAGAAAGAGCATGGATCCATGGAATGATGGGCGGAATAGTAAATATTCAGGCACATGAAATGTGATGCTATAATACTTGATGTTGATATATATACATATATGTTTTGTTCTCCTATGACAAACCTCTATAGTTCAGAGGTAGATTCCAAGCCAGATATTTGTGGCTGTAATTTTTTCATATATAATTCTCTTCATTTCATTCTTTTCTCTCCTTTTCATTTCATGTAAGCTGAGAAGAACAACCCTTCCAGAAGGGGCGGTATTGCCGAATGACTATCAATCAGTGTGATAGAAGCCTAGTAGGATACCATATGTTGTTTAATTGCTTGTCAAGTAGTAAAGGCTGGCCACCTTCTATACTAACTATGCAATAGGACAAGTGTTCACGATCATAGTGATCTCTCAATAAATTCTTTACTTCTATATGAAGGACCAAGCTTTTGAAGATGGAGGCAGCTAGAGATGAAGTGGTACCAAGTATGGTGGTATTCCGATTCTAACGCGTTCGTGATACTAAGGTTGACGCGATTATTAAAAGGTTATAGAACGCTAACGAGCAAAAGTGTAACCAGTATAGTATTATGTGCGAAAGATAGTAATGACTACGAACTGGAAAAGAGTGGGTATTGAGAAGCAAAAGCTATAGTGCTAGAAGCTATTATGAGAGTCTGTGTAATAGACTTGAAAGAATTTGGAATGATCACTTAACGCGGATTGAGTTTTCTTACGATAATAGATCATATGTCATTATCGAGATGTCACCTTATGAGATCCTTGAGGGAACACAATGTCGATCTCCCTTATGTTAGGATGAAGTTGTAGAGCGCAAGATGCTCGGACCCGCCGTAGTCCAAAGGACCAAGGATATAATAGATCTAATCAGAGGATGGCTGGTAGTAGCCCAAGATGGACATAAGAAGTATGTTGATTTGACACGAAAGGATAAAGAATAGGAAGTAGGGGACCTAGTGTTGTTATAGGTATTCCCTTTGAAAGGATGGATGAGGTTCGGAGAGAAAGGAAAGCTAAGCCCACGAATTGTTGGACCCTTGGATATATTAAGATATATTGGGAAGTTAGCATATGAGCTAGCCCTACCACCGAAGCTATAGCAAGTTCATAACGTGTTCCACGTATCAATGTTAAGGAAGTGTAATCCGGATGCCTGACATATAGGGGCATATGAGCGCATAGACATGCAACCAGACGTAACCTATATGGAGCAACCAGGAAGGGTATAGATTAAAAAGGAAGGAGTGCTTAGAGAAGGGTTATCAAACTAGTCAGAGTTTGATGGTAGAACCACAATGTGGGAAAAAAAATTAACTTGAGAGTTAGAAAGTGCAAAGCTAAGAAAGTATCCCTATTCATTTTCTATCTGATTCCGGGACGGAATCCTTTTAAGGAGGGGAGACTGTAATAACCCCAATTTTTGGAATTTTTGAAACCCTTATGAATAGTGATTTTGCTGATTATGCTGAATAAGAAAACTTTTCATACCACACTATGTAGGGGTTCTTTTATTGTTATTCTGAGATCTTATTAGTACTCTATATGGTATATAAGTGTATGTAAAGATCGTCAGAATCCAAATTCGAATACTTTGATTTTTCCCGAAAATCCACCAGATACCGAAAGAATTGAGTATAAGGTAACAGGATAAAAAGGATTTAAATTCAAGGATTATAAGAGAGGATCATAAAAGGAATATAATGTATTGAGAAAGGTTAAGCAGACCCAAGTAATAAGATCCCGGGTATGATCCCTCAAACGATAAACGAAAATGAAAGTTAAGCGAACCGTATAACAGATCAGTGGTCATTAGCCAAGTAATTAGGAGCTAATCAAAGAGGTTAGTGATGATGATGTCACCACACCAACAAGAAGAGGACAAGTGTGAGTGGATGACATGGGAGGATGACATAAGCATGACCAAAAAGGAAGGAAGGTTGGTTGATTATAAACCACACAAAAATTCACCATGGTTAAAAGGTAATAAATCAAAACAAAAGTGGATCAACCAAGCCAAACAAATCAAAAACACAAAAATACAATTTGGCTCCAATTTTCTTCAAGAAGCTCTCGGCTTCTTTCTTAAGAAATGGGAAGTCCAAGCTCCTTCACTTGCTATTTACAAGGTAATTATCCTAGCTTCTCCTAGTTAAGTTACACACTTCCTAGGAATCTTAGCTTCAAAATCCTTTCCTAGCATTTCCTATAAATCATTCAAGAAGATGATGAATAGTACTTTCGTGAAATTAATTTTGTGTTCTTGATTTCTTTGAAAGATCAAGCTTGTAGGAGGTTAGATCAAGGCTTCTTAAGGCTTCCTAGCTACTCTAATCACTCCAAGGAAGGTATAACCCCCCCAAACCCTAACTTTACTTTGAGCATTAGGTTTGGTTTTTTTTTATGGTTCATGAGAGGTATGGTTGTTGTGTATTTAGAGATTGGTTGGTTTTGTGATGTTTTTGGAATGGTAAATCTTGGAATTTAGTTAATGAACTTAAGTAAGCTTTTAGTTCATGATTGAGAAGTAGTATAAAGTGAAAACCTTGAGATGTTGGGGCTGTTGTAGTAGTATATGCATGAAGTTTGGTTGTAACAATGATTGTGGGTTGATTGTGGATTGAATTGGAGTAGTGTAAAATTTGGTAATCGCGTAAACATAGCCGTCGTAATGCCTGATTTACTTTAGACTGTTTTTGTTCTTAACATCAGGACCCGTTAACTCACTGTTAGGTTTTTACCATTACCATGATTAGATAGTTCATGTTACGATCTTCGTTTTGATATGTGGTTCGTTTGAATCCGATGTACGGTTTAGGAGAAACGACTGTTTTAAGTAACGGCGCTCGCGACCGAACCATTACCCCTCGCCTTACTTTGAAACCTTGGTTAAGGCCTTAAATGACTAATTGGGGTATGAAACAATTATGTTAAGTGGATTAGGCAGTTGGTAAGGTACTCGCGAAAGAATCGCCTTAAAACTCTTAATGGTTAATTTATTAAAAATGGTGGAGCCAAGGGTACTTGAGCGACTTAAGTGAATCGTTAAGCGCAAAAGCGAATGTTAGGGTTCAATTGGTTAAAGTCTAGTTTCTTAAGCAACCGGGGTTTAATTCCGACTTATGTTGTTGTTCATAGGTTATCAGACCCTCTCTAAGCTTAAGTCTATCCGGGAGTACTCAGGCAAGTTTTCTACCCGTTATACTGTTGTTGTGATGTATATATGTATATGCATTATCTTGTGATAGATGCATATTGGTTAATTAGCAAATTTTGTGATATATTGAAGAATGCTGATATGGTATATATATGCATGTCTGTTTCGTAATTTGGTTATCTATCTGTTGATGTCAATGCTTATAGTTGCATAATACCTATGCTAGAGATAAGCAGTAGTTGCGTATACCCTTAGTATAGGGGACCCAAAGGTGAACATTTTCTAAAACCGGGAGTCGATGTTCCCGAGTATATTATATATATATATATATATATATTTATATATATATATAGATAGATATAGTTTTCAAAACTATTAATCGAATAAGGTTTATTCGATAACTTTAATTTTATTAATGAATATTATTTGAATATTCATTCGAGGACTTATGACTCCATTTATTCTATTTAATGAATATTATTTGAATATTCATTCGAGGAATTATGACTCCGATTATTTACTAATTAATATTCTTTATTTTATTAAAGAATAATGTGTCGATAATCAAACTTACTTTTGATTATACAAATAAAGATAGTACTTTCGTATAAGTATATCTTTGGTTATTTAATATTCATTTCAAGTATAAGTTTTAAAAATTCTACTTCGATTATATTTAAAAAGATCATCCTTATGGGAATATTATTTAATTAATAATATTCAGATATTTTCTAATATATCGGGACTGATTTATTTCATTAAATCAGCATTACTCCAAACATTCTTAAAAATGTTTTCGAGTCTTCAAAATGATTTTTAAAAGTTAGGGCGGATCCCAAAACCCATTTTTATATTTAAGATCTTCCTTTCGAAGGGGATTTAAATACTCGTTCAAAACCTGAGGGATCCGGCTCTGTGGTGTGTTTTATATTCGTAACAAGGTTGCTGTGTTGACAAAAGAGTTTTTGATTACTTACCCAACACTCGGGAAGTAAAATTCTGGGAACAAGTTAATCCATTAACAGGCATCGCCTGGGAAATATCGGTGAGTTTTCCTTTCCAACTAGATATGACTTCTTAGTGGAGCCGTCTTAACAAGTTTCTACTTGGGGAAAGGGAGAACGAGCTTTACGTTTCAGGGTCATGGATTTCATCTGAACTAGGAGTGGTGTAAGTGGTCGAGTGGCGCCGGCCTAGCCTTATTATATTGGCCCAAATGGCCTGGAAGTTCCGCTAAGACGGTCCACTCCTTAGGAGTCCACTGTTCGGTTGACAAGTAAATCCGACAGGTTCTCCTCTACATGTAGAAAATGGTGGGGTTGCACTACTACGACTGATCATCGTAAGTGGTCTTCCTGGCGCGGCAAACTCCCATAATGAGTTCATCATCCAGTTTGGATATTTCTGCAACACTACCCGGAGCATTCGATCGAAAGGCTACGGATGGGTGATTGCTGAGGCATTGACAGGGTCAAACGGTTAAAATGATGTTTCCCTCAAATGAAGTATCTCGTAACTTCATTTCTTTTAAACAAGATTTCAAGTATTGAATCTATTCAAGTCTTATCTTGTAGTCTCATCTATGTGATGAACTTTCGAAACTGTTTATACCTTGAACGGTGGTGGTTCAAGTAGTATTCGGAAAAGATATAAGTATATTGGAGTATCTTGTAACTTCATCTTTTCAACTTATATCCAGTTAATGATTATCTTATGAATGACAAAGATTTTCAGAAAAACGTTGAGACAAGGTTAGATATATGAGATCACATTGCAATGATATTTTTATACAGTTATAAACTGGAACTCTGTGTATATTATACATGTCAGAGGATTTCAAAGATTGTGAAAAGTATATATGTATATATATACTGAATATTTTGTGACTTGGTCACGTTAAGATATCAACTTGGTTCATTTCTTCTTGACCAAGACTTTCATGAGTACTATGAGAATGCTCATTTATTGTTAATCATTATACATATTATTTTGGTGGGCTTGTTGCTCACCCTTGCTTTCTTCTTTCATCACACAACAACAGATAGACAAGATGATCAGGATCAAACTCCCAATTTGCGAGCGGATACGAAACGTTCCGCAGTTTCCTGTAGGCGTTGATGCCGCTGTAGCTGAGGTAGAAATTACCAATAGGCTAGGCTTTCAACTTCTGATGTACCAGACTTATGTATCTATATGAATTGTAATAATGGCAAAGAAATGTAAATTTATTCAGAAACCCTTTTAAGGTGTAACGGTTTATAATTGTGGAATAAAATGACTTGTGTTATTTTTGGTATTCATCTCCGAGACTATAACTTGTGTTATGTGTGTGTATATTGTGGGGTCACAGTACGCAGTAGTTGGTTATTTATTAAGATTAAGTGTTATTAAGGGAAATGGAACTCGTGACAACCTGGATCCCTGACCCCGGATTTGGGGGTGTTACACAATCCCTTGCCTTTTTTTGAATCCTTTTGCCACAAGCCTGGCCTTATAGGTCTCCACTGGCCATCTGCTCTAATCTTTTTCTTGTATACCCACTTGCACCCAATAGGCTTAACACCTTCAGGCGCCTCAACCAGAGTCCATACTTGGTTGGTATACATAGATTCCATTTCGGATTTCATGGCACTATGTCATTTCTCTGATTCAACACTACTCATAGCCTCATTATAGGTCACAGGGTCGTCATCATCAATGATCGACAACTCATTGCCATTCTCAATGACATGGCCATAATACCTCTCAGGTTGGCGACACACTCTCCCTATCCTACGAATGGGTTGTTCCACAGAAGGTTGTTCAGTCTGAACAGGTGTTTCCACTTAATCCGTAGTAGTTTGTGCTTCTTGAACTTCATTAAGTTCAATTTTGCTCCCACTGTTTCCTTCAAGGATAAACTCCTTTTCCAAGAAGGTAGCATGTCTGGAGACAAACACCCGATGATCGGTGTAAAAGTAATACCCCAAAGTCTCTTTAGGATATCCCACAAAATTACATTTTACGGATCGAGATTCCAGCTTATCTGGGTCACTTTTCTTGACATAAGCTGGACATCCCCAAATCTTAACGTGTTTAAGGCTCGGTTTCCTTTCTTTCCATATCTCATAAGGAGTTTGAGGAATAGATTTGGAAGGCACCTTATTCATTAAATATGTTGAGGTTTCCAATGCATAACCCCATAGGAATACAGGAAGATTCGCATAGTTCATCATGGATCGAACCATGTCTAACAAAGTTCGATTTCTCCTTTCAGATACCCCATTCAACTGTGGAGTATATGGAGGAGTCCACTGGGAGACTATACCATTTTCTTAGAGATAATCTAGAAACTCTCCATTCAAGTATTCACCACCTCAATCTGATCGAAGAGTTATAATACTGTGTTTGGTTTGTATCTCCACTTCATGTTTATATTCTTTGAACTTTTCAAAGGCTTCAGACTTGTGTTACATCAAATACACATATCCGAATCTAGATCTATCATCTATGAAAGTAATGAAGTACGAAAATCCACCCATGGCTTGCGTAGACATTGGTCCACATACATCTGTGTGTACCAATCCTAGCAAATCTGCAGCCCTCTCTCTATGTCCACTAAATGGAGATTTGGTCATTTTACCCAATAGACAAGAGTCGCATGTAGGATATGATTCAAAATCAAAGGGGTCAAGTAACCCTTCCTTATGCAATGTTCGCAGTCTATTTTCACTAATATGACCTAGCCTACAGTGCCATAAATAGGTCAGATTTTCATCATCTCGTTTTCTTTTTCTTTTATTAGTTTGTTCAATCTGAAGTAAATCATGCTCTACATCACATACATACAGACCATTATTTAAAATACCACGTCCATAAAGAACATTATCTCTAAGGATAGAACATTCATTATTCTTAATAATAAATGAAAACCATCCAAATCCAACATAGGAATAGAAACAATATTCCTCAAAATAGAGGGAATGTAATAACAATTATTCAAAATAATAGTCTTGCCCGTAGGCATATGTAAACTTAATGATCCTACAAATATGGCCGCAACCCTTGCTCAATTACCCATACGTAGAATCACCTCATCTTTTTCAAGAGTCCTACTTCCCTTTAGTCCTTGCAACGAATTGCAAATATGAGAACCACAGGTGGTATCTAATACCCAAGTAGAAATTTGACCTAGTGACATATTAACTTCGATCATGAACATGCCTGAATCAGAAGCGGTAGTCTTACTACCCTTCTTCTTCTTCAATTCTGCAAGGTAAACCTTGCAGTTCCTCTTCCAGTGCCCCAACTTGTTACAGTGAAAACAAACAACTAAATTAGGACCAGTCAACTTGTGAGCATCTAGTATGCTCCGGAGTGATAATGCAGAAGACATGACGAATATAGTAAATCTGTAAATGATAAACACATAACAACATTTAAAAAATATTCAATTTCATTTCAAAACACTATATGAATCGGGTCTTTATTCATAAGTGTCTCCCACTAGTTTATCTAAGTTATTCAACCCCCTAAGTGAAAATTAAGCATTCATAATGCTAGTGGGAATAGGGATCCTACATTCCATCACACAACCTCGGCTGTGGCACGAAACGTCATGTGATGTTATATAGGCAGGCAATTCTTGTCAATTACATCTTATGTTATTCCCTAATATAACTTTAGCCTCTTGAATAATTGAGTCACGGCTGTGGCACGACAAACTCAATATACTAAGTCAAGTCTAACCCAACATTTCGTACAATTGAATCAGTCACCAACGACCCACGGCTGTGGCACGTACCAACCTATAGATTCTAATTCAATGTACACATCTCTATGTAATAGAGAAGTATTTCTTATTTCGAAATCAAAGCCCTCGGCTGTAGCACGAAACGACAATGATTCAAAAATAAGAACTGCTTTCTACCATGTTGGAAGGCTTTGACCGACACAAGCCCGTTGTGTCATTGGCCAATTACTACTTGATATTATTTAATTTTAGAGGGATTATATTACGTTACAATCATAATCATATTATAAAGATATTCTTCCTTTTAAATTAAATATTTCAAATCAATAATCGATAATCAGATGATTCCCAGATCGGGTGGAGCATTGTCAAGAGACGTCACTTAATAACCCTTTCTTATAGATAGAATTCTGTTGTTGACAGAATCATCCTTTCTCTCAATATTGAAAATTCATATTCAATTACGTATTTTATAAACACAAGAATCTCATGATCGTATTCATAATATTTATATTAAGGTCATGAAACAATTTCACTATAGTAGATTGTGTAACAAACACCTTATGTCAATTAAGTTCACCTAAATCTATCATCGCATGGTAAACATAGGCATATATCTCATATATAAAATTAAATAAACAAGTAAATGTAAAGTGCAATAAAGTAAATTTGTTTGGTTATGGCCCCGTCCTATGTGATCTTTATCAAGCTCATGATAAAGATCAAGGTCAATCTAATATGGTGATGGAAATAAATACAACTATTTATTACATAAGTCTTCTTCTTTGTTTAGACTTCTTGTATGCCTCGTCTTCTTCTTTGTATCACCTCCATTGGATAGCCTTCTTGAGTCTTCAATTACATTACATGATTGAAAGTAAAACTAATCTAATGAACTTACAAGAATAACTCGAGTTACATTCGAGATTTATGATTACAAAGATTGATGACATGCAAGTCGTATTTAAAACCAAAACCAAAACCATTACACTATGGTCGAAAGGCCATAACCATCCACCATGCTCATACAACACAAAAAAGCATGTTAAAACACATAATCTGATCTTAACATATCATATTATCCATTATCTAATCATAAAAAAAAATATGACAAAAATCAGAATCAAATCAGAAAAACAAGAATCACTGTTTACGGGCAGTAAACGACGTCAAACGCCTTACAGACGAGTCGTTGATAGCTTTATCTATCAGTTTTGTTCAGATGCTCGTTTACCTATGGAATAGGGTATTCGTTTGCGTAAATCAGACACCAGACCCAGATTTCAGCAAATCTGTAGCAGCCAATTCAGAATCCATATCTAATATGATTCTCATAATTAGAACAAACATAAATCATGTATATATCAGTATATATATAGATTACATAATCATCTTATGATTATACAACTCACATGAATATCATATATTCAAAACCATACATATATAAGCATATTATATCAATATCAAATCATGGCGAATCACGTACATGCTCATATATCGAAAATAGTTAAACACATAAACGAATTAAAAACTTTTCGCAAGTAGCTCTGATGCCATTGAAGGGTTTTTAGCACATAAACGCAACGAAAACGTAAATTTAAATCTTAAAAAAAACCGAAACCCTCCGCAGGATCCATGCGAAAAATAATATTTAATTCGTAGTTCAGTATGTTTACCTTAAGAAGCTTTACGTTAATGGAAATATGGAGGTCTTCAATGGCGATCCAAGAACAACGAGCGGAGATCCTTAGCAGCTTCTCCTCAAGTGTGAAGCACTCCACCGGTATCCACCAAGAAAACGATGTAATGGAGAAGGAGGAGGTGGAGAGAATTAGGGTTTTGTAAAATTTTTAGGTTGAGGCAAAAATAGGGTTTATAATAGTATATTTATAGGCAAAATTTTCAGCTGAAAATTTTGCCATAAAATATTATTATTATTAACCCTTTATTATTCTCATTAATAATTAAAACACCTTTTAATTATTAATCCTTTTTCTAAACTCTTTAGAAATAATTCTCTCACTTGATTTAATTTCCAAAAATTAAATTCTTAATTAATAATATTAAGAACTTTTCTTAATTAATTTATAATCAATTAAATTTTATTTAATCAATTATTAAATTTGCCAATTAATTATTTATTTCATAAATAAATAATTATCAACCATTATTAATTAATTCCTCCACCATTAAATCATTCTCTTTTATGGTGTGACCCTGTAGGTTCAATATTAAGCCGGTAGTAGAAATAAATAATAATAAAACTATTTTATCATTATTTATATAAATTCTCTAATTTATTAAATTTGATTAATTAATTAATCATATTTATTCTACATCGTGAGGGATACTTCTCAGCATATCGCGACTATCCGGATAATACGAATTCACTGCTTCGAATACCAAGAACCTATTCAGTGAATAGTTACCGTACAATTAATTCCTTCTACCCTGCAATATAACGATTAAATACAAGGCATGGAACTTGTGTCAAGCCTATCTTATTTAATCACTTGCTTTCCCATTCACTATGCTTAGTTCTATTTAATGTAAATTAAAAACTCCTTTCTAATTTCATTCACTCTGGCTAGAGATTCCTGAACTAACATAAGTGGATCAGCATTGAACATTCTCTTCCTTCACTGGAAGGGGTAGATCCTTTATTGATCATACACTATCTTCGTGTACAAATTCCTATACCTAGTAGAGCCCTTATAATTGTCCCTTGATACTAAGAACTAAACCAAAGCATAGTTCAGTGTACACAAGATGACTATGATGACCTCAAGTCTAAGGATACTTGTACAACTATCACTATGTGAACAACTGCTGACACGTGAGTGAACTCCATCAGTTGTTCATCTATGTGAGTCATGTTCAGTGAACTTATTCTATAATAAGCACCTACATACTAGCTATAGTGTCACCACAAAAATGTCTATGAGAACAGACATCCTTCATAATGAAGCAAGCATAGTATGCACCGATCTTTATAGATTATTAATTACCAGTTAGTAATCCTACAACCAGGAACTATTTAAGTTTAGAGTTATCATCTTTTAGGTCTCATTATTATGATCTCATCACAATCAATAAAAAACTTTACTCTAAACTGTGGTATATCTTATTTAAACATATAAATAGATAGAGCCCGCAATAAAAACAAAATAAGTCTTTTATTAATATCAATGAAATCAAAACAGATTACATAAAAGTTATTCCTAAATCCTCATACATGATTGGACTTAGGACATATCTCTTTCAGTTCCTTAGATTGTGCTCGTCGTGATAATGAACTGGTAAGTCAACAGATCAAAGACCTTGAGAAAGAGGTCAATAAATTAAGACTTGTGCACATTAATCAAGACAAGTTAAAATAACAAGTATCTTTTCTAGAGAATAGAGTTAACTGTTATAGACAACTCGAAACTATTCTCAAAGACAAGATCACCGGTCTTGAGACTAAGGTTAAAGCCTACTTCAATTCTTGTTCGAAGGCTAAAGAGTTCTACAGTAAGCAAGCTGTTAATCAAACATCTGGTATAGGTTATGATTACAATGTTGCTATTGGAGAATTAGGCATAAACTCCCCTCCTCATGTCTGTGTTAAAGGTAGGGAAGTACCACATGTGCTTAAGGGTGTTGATAAACCCCTCTATAAAGCATCAATTGATGAACCACTTGATGCGACCTCCTCTATTATTCAAGAAGAAATACGTGCTGAAGATCATGCCAATGAGAAGGTTGTTTCCAAGTCAAGTGTGTCAAAAGTTCCAGTCAAAGTTGTGAAAGCAACTTAGACTAACTTAGACACACATGAGTTGGATAACAAAAATGCCATGTCTATCATGCATAAATTGCCTGTTGTTAATCCCTCTCACAAAGCATGTGGTGTTGCTAATTGTATGTCTTGTGCTTTTAATTTGATGTATGCTTATTTTAATGGTAAGCATGTTTCTAGTGATCAGACTACTCCTCGTCAGTATGTGAATAATAAAAAGCATGATAGGTCTAAGACTGCTAGTCCTTCTAAGGCTAGAAAGGAGACATTTGTGCCTAAGCCTAAACAGAAATTTGTTAAGGCTGTTTACAAGGTCAAATGTTCAGTCATTGAGAAAGTTGAGACCATTAAAGTTAAGAATGTTGTTTTGCCTGACAAAGGCCAATTCTACAAGTATGTCGGACCCAACCAAGTTTGGGTTATGAAGAAGGTCTAATCCATTTGTAGTGCAGGGCATTAAACAGGTGGAACCAGTAGTATGGATTCTTGACAGTGGATCATCAAGACATATGACCGGAGATAGAGCCCTGCTATCGAATGTGGTTGAGAAAGCTGGCCTACTGGTTACCTTTTGAGATAACAGCAAAGGTTTAACTAAGGGATATGGCTGTTTGCAAGCTGGAATTGTTATCATTGTAAATGTGTATATTGTGCCAGGTTATTATTAGGAAGCAGTGTCTATCATATAGCACCAGTGACGAGTCTTGAGGATATTACGACATATCAGGCACCTGATGCACATTACACTTGGAATTGGACTCTAGTAAGATGTATACAAGTGTACTCCTGGTTGGTGAGTCAAAAGAGGAAGTCAGTGCACCACAGTTCATGGACTTTGCAGTTGCAGATCTATTGGACTATGCAATCTCTTCTTCACAATCTCACTTCAGGTTGGTATGAACTAGTGTACTACTCAAGCAATCATCAAGAACATGGTATGGCACTCTAACTGAAGTTACAGTTTAATATAAACTAGTAGAGTCATCATATTAATAACTCTCTTAATACTAGGCACAAACATATTGTTTTATATGGGCAGTGAGTTTTAGGAGAAAATCAAACTTCTTTCTACATTAGTGATTTCTTATTTCATTAAAATCTTTTGAAATCACTATTGTACATCATTTCTCTCAAAAGAATAAATGTATAATTTTCATTCATTATAGATCTTAAGTACATTTTATCTCTATTTCCATATATTTTGTGATACAGGTTCAGTCTCCAATGACTTTCTTTCATTGACAGTCATAAGGTTGAAAACCCACAACTTCTATCCCAGACTGTAAAGACAAACACAAAAACAGAACCAACCAACACTCTCTTACCACTAAAATGAAGTATGAATGAGCGTTAGGGAGATAGTGCCTTAGTGCACCACATAAGGAAGGTTCTGAAGTCAACCTAGCAGCTCTGTCTCCTAGATAAATGAGTAGTATTTAAACCGAGACAACTGCTAGCCCCCATACATCTTCTCAAAAAGATGTAATGGCTGAAAAGGCACAAAAACAGTTACTAGATTCATCCTCTCAACAGGGTGCGTCTATTGAAATTTGCCTGTCGGCCAAGGTATCCGATGTAGTGTCACCACTTCAAACATAAACAATTCTTGATGCACAAGGAAAGGTTACACACACAAAGGATGAGTTGACGGAAACAAGAGTTTCAACCATTTTAAGGTCAGATTCGATTGTTCAAGGTTCTTTAATGGACCAATTGCCTTTACAGGTGTTAGGAGAGGATACTGATCCAAAAGCCATATGTCAGTGGTCAGTGTCTACCTCCCCAGGCTTAAATCCCCTAGATGTATCTGCGGATAGTGGATCTGACATAGGCGCAGATTGGCAACTTGTTGACAATGATTCAGATATTACCTGATGAGTCACAAGGAAATGTCTTCACAGACATTAGAAGGGAACTTTTATCTTTATGCTAAATTTGTTGGATCATTGTTTACCTTCCCAGAATTCAAATCTGGAACCCTAAAAGGGAAACTAGTAACTTGTAGATTATGACTCAGATTCATCTGACGAGTTTAACAAGGATGAGAATTTGCGAACTCCCATTGCACCACCTGTGACCTCCTTAAGGATGGCTAAGGTGATTTTCCTTGCAGGTACAGCTGAATGTTTGAGCTATGAAAGGAGTGATACACTTGTGAGAATGAGTGTAAACACGAGTAGAGAGAAGAGTGAAACACATGTGAGGTACACTAAACAGAATCACATACTCACAGTGATGAAGAAAGATGAAACTACTTGATATTTCTTTTCCAACCAAGTGATATATGAGAACTCCTTCAGACAACTGTCACGACCGGCATTTTATGTAATATTATTTGTGAATTTGGTATAATATTAAGTCAAATGAAAATATATTCAATGATTGTACGTTTGTGTGAGTGAAAATTTCTGCATTATAAATTTGCTTTGGGTAGTATATGATTTTTCAAAGCAAGAGTTTATTTAATTTCTTTATTTTTGATTTATAAGGAATATTCTAAGCTTTGGAAAAATCTTCTTTTAAAAGGCATTTTGTTCACAAATTTTGAAAATGATTTTATGAAGTCTCTAAAAATACAAGTTAATTTATGGTATAAATTTTATAATTTTTGAACTTGTATTTTATTTTATAAAAATAAATCATTATAAATTTTAGTTGTCATATTTATCAAATTACATGAATAACCTTGCATGCAAACTCTCTTCTATTTAATCAAAGGGCAAAGAAGACATTCTCAACCCCACTAACTAACATTTTGCTAACCAATTTACCCCTTTACCCTTGCATGCAAATCTACCTAACTATATTGGAGGGTTACTCTTGTAAAATCTCAAACCCACTCACATTATAGTCAAATCAATGCATAAAAACAAGTCCAAGAAGTGATCATCACCTCACTTCACCCCACCACTTCACTCTCTTCTCCCTCCCTCCTCCCTCACCTCTCGGTTTTTCCCCTCCCCTCTCGGCAACCACCAAAACCGAGCCCCATCCCCTTCTTTCTTCAACTCTCACTCAAACAATCATCTTATATCCAAGTAATTTTACTCCCTATATGTTATTCTTATATATATTTCAAAAGTTTAGAGTGAAAAACCTATGTTTTGACCTTGCATGGTGATGTTTTTGTTAAACTCAAAGTGAACCTCCTTGATTCTTGTGAATCTAAGGCTTTCACCATGAGATATAGTATCATAGGGTCAAGAATGGCTAGACATAAGAGTGTTACACTTATGAAATGTTGTTCTTACCCTAATCCATTCGGCCATGACTTGATAGGAGCCGAATGGATGGTGTTTTGTTGCCTTGTTACATTTTTGTGTATTTTGTGATGATAACGTGAATTTTATAGTACAAGCTTGATAAAACCCTTTTGCATGCTAGTTGATCATTTAGTTGTAATCCATGTTAGGCTTGCATGTTGAATTATGATAAAAATTTATTTGGAAATCATGTTGCTTTGGCTTGAAAGATCTGAAAGCATGCATGCATGTAAATCACTTTTGATTTTTTTTTTGGAAGTTTTGATCATTTAGATTCATGTTGTTAGTGAGCCTTAATTTCAGTAGGAATAATGTATTAATATTGATTTATACTTCTTATTGCATGGTAATAATTCGTGGTTATCTATTATAAAAAAAATATATATATCTTGTTGCTTCAAGAGCATAAAGGTTTGTGATTTGTAAAGAGTAGTCTCTTTTATTTTGCCATAGTTGCACCTTAGGTAAGGATGATCTCACCAAGGTTATTTTGAGAAAAAGGGAGTTAGTTCAGTAGAATACCATGTATAAGTCTTTGTTTAAGTTTTGAGTTGTTGTTAGACAGGTTTGTCAAGTCAAAGCCTTGGAAAAATGAGAGTTATAGTTTCTGCAGAAAAATCAGTTTAGTACCCTGAGGTTTAGAGTGAGTTTTGACCATGTCATTGATGTGCACTTTGAGGCCCAAGCTACCAGAAGTTAGTATGGGGAGTATATAATAGGTTTTAGGAGTTGGTTGGAGGTTTGCATGTCATTTGGTTAGGTGCACAAGTAGAATAACAAAATCTGTCCAGCAGGGGACAGTTTTGTTGCAACTTAGAAATAGGGAGATTTGGCCATGTCATGGGTAGGCCCTCATTAGGCCCAATTGGGCCTTAGTTAGAGGGTATGTCAGAGAAGTTTTTCCAACCATAGTTCATAGGATATGAGCTAGAACCATGTGTCACAAGATAATTCAAGTCAGGGCATTTTCTGCCCAGAAAAACAGGGGAACCTTGGACTTTTAGCTTAGGCCCGAGAAGGCCCAAGCCAGGCCTTTGAGCGACATCAAGCTTGTGAGATGCCCTTAGGCCAGGAGAGTCTTGTGTAAAAATTTTGAAGAAAAACTTGTAGTTTAAGAGTGTCTAATGCACTCAAGAAACCTTAGTTACCATTCTGAAATTTGCACCAGTGAGCACTTTCACTTATCACATAGCTTTAGAACACTTAGAAGTGAGTATTAGGTCGACCACCATAGTTGTAAGATAGTATAAGGTCAGTAGAGCAAAAGGCACAAGTGAGGGTCAATAGGTTTTGGATAATTTAGGAAAGGCACATTGAGTTAGGAAGCCCAAATTTGAAGACTTTGTTTAGTTAGCGACCAAGTGACTTAAGTGGTGAGTCGAGATCATCCAAGCCTAGTGTGGCATTATGGTGTATATGATGTTATTTGGTATTAATATACGATATGTGATTATGTGGCTACGTGTGTACATTTGAAAATATAATGGTGGATATGAATTAAGTGCGTATAGGCCTAAGTGCCATCCATGTTTAATTTCGGGTTGTAAATAGGTTAAGATGGTAAGAATATATTATAATGAGGATTATTATTATTTATGTAGGATCTCGAGACGAGGGAAAACTTGCCATAAAAGTCGAGTGAAGCTCCAGTTGTTGCTCCTACCAGTCAGACCAGACCAGTCTATCTCAAGGCAAGTGATTCAACTTGACCTTCGTATTTACTGTAAACAGTTCATATATATATCGATGCAACTATCCTGAGTCATTTTGATATATTTAAATCAAGCGTATCTTTTGTTTATCTTTGAGTTACATAGAGATGCCATGAACCCTCGAGTACGTATTGCAAGTAGTTCAAAAGTCTTTCATGATAGTTTAATGCCATGATAAAATAGAGATTTGTTATAATACTTTATTGATCCTTTTGATTATCATGCTATTGATCCCTGAGAAATCTTAATATTGCACCCTGATGCTTTGATTCAACTCTTGAAATAACCTCGATAGAAACTTTATCTTGATACCTAAAAGCCAATCATTTCTTAAATTCATTCATGATCGTTTGATAACCCTATCCTTACCCTAAAGCTTGATACCCTGTTATATCTTGAGCTGATGATCACTTTCTTTATATTTTAACACCTCTATCCTATTGGAACCAGTGATGCTTATCTTCTTGATGTTCTAATACATATACCTTGTCTACAACCATTGCTTTAAGCCTAGTTTGGCATTACTCTTTCATATTATCCAATAGCCTTGCTCAATTTCCTTGTCAAAGTTCTTGTTTATGGAAAACTCTCAATTACCCTAATATAGTAAAGTCTAGTGGATCATGGCCCTGAGATTTAGTGTCATATTTCCAGTGTTTCAAGTTGATCTATAATCCCTTGATAAAAATGATTACAGTCGAAAGAGATTTTGTCATAAATCGGCATCAGTTTTTAAAATGATTAAAATGTGGATTTTTCAGTCCCAAAGGGGGATAAATGTTTTCTTTGAATGGTGGATCTGGACTGAGACGCGAGTCCTTTCCACACTTATATTAGGCTTAAAAGTTGCCTAGGGATTCCCAATAATGTTTTAGAACCCAGCGAGGTTCGGGATTACTTCGCGGCTGATCACCGGCTGTAATCCGTAGCGTCATAAAATGATTTTGATTAAGAATGATTTTAAAATTGTTTTGATGCAAGCATAATGATGCCAACTCACATAAGTTTTATCTCTTGTTATCATTGATTATGTCTTTCCATTGTCATTCCTAAAGGTATATCTCGATTTATGTTTTACGTTGTACTGTTAGCACTTGTTGAGCTTTTGGCTCACTTCTTGCTTTACCCTGATATTACAGCTAGCAGCTATGGTTAGATTCAAGCAGACTGCCCGTAAGACCTGTGATGCTGATGCTTATGTTCGAGCTCAGGTAGAATAAGTAATAATAGCTGTGAGGATTCGGTATTTGTAATCAGATGTAATAGCTGGTAGTGATGGGCTGTTCCAAACCCTAAACTGTAAGATCTTGGGTTGGTTGTGTATCCTTCATTAAAATGATGTAATAGCTATATTTATTTCGCTATTTAAGTTGGGGGTGTGACAGGTTTTGGTATCAGAGCTACGGTTTAGAGTCCCTGGACAGCCCAAATAGGTTATAGGATTTGTGTGTAGGTTATAGATATTATGCGAGAGAGTAGGTTAAGTAAATTATTATTAATAGTACTCCTCTTATTGGTTGTCAGCAAAGGGCGCATTCCTCGTCATCCTCTGGGTCGGACGACACTATTGCTTTCTCCGTGTATGCTGAGTTGAGGCGCGAGTTCGACATGCTTCAGGGCAAGTACGACCGACTGATAGACCGACTGAAGAACGTGTATCCGGACAGCCGAAACTACGAAGAGAAGCCCAAGGAGCAGATGATTGCGAGACTTGAGACCTTGGTTCAGTACGTCAACACTAAGCTTGAGGAGATGCCAGCACACCGGGACCGTACCAGCCAGTATGTCATTCATATGGTGGCGGATGAGCTCCAGAGCATTGTGAAGACGCTTCGAGAGGAAAAGACTACCAAGCCCCGTTCAGATGGAGTGGAGCCTTAGTTCTTTCCATTTACCTTTCATGTTGTTGTACTATCAGACTCTATGGAATCCCCAGTTGTTTCCGTCTTTCCTTTAAATAAGCCTGTTATTCCTAGAATCAGACTATGTCCCAATCCTATGTACTGTGACCTTTAAAATTTCAATAATTATGTGCTATTGTTCCATTTGCTCTCAACTGTTATTTTATGTTTTTATCATCATATCTGCTTAATTTGGAAACTTGACCCCATATGTAAATGAGAATGCCATGCGATACCCTCGAATCATTTTATCATTCATATCTGTTATGACACAACTCTTATTTCAGGATCATGCCTCCCAAAAAGAAGAACCCAACAACCACCTTCACCACAGACCCAAACATTCTTCGACTACTGGAAACCTTGCAACAGCAAACCAATGCTATAGCTCAACAACAACTAACTCTTCAACAACGAATTGAAAACCAAGATAACCGTGAGCCACACCAACCACCTGAACCACCAGTACCACCTAGACAAATTGTGTAATAACCCCAATTTTTGAGAAATTTTGAAACCCTTATGAATAGTGTTTTTGCTGAACGAGAAAACTTTTCATGTCACGCTATGTAGGGGTTCTGTTATTGATCTTATGGGATATTATTAGTACTCTATGTGGTATATAAGTGTATGTAAAGATCGTCAGAATCCAATTCCGAACACTTTGATTTTTCCCGGAAATCCACAAGATACGGAGAGAATTGAGTATAAGGTAACAGGATAAAAAGGATTTAAATTAAAGGATTATAAGAGAGGATCATAGAAGGAATATGATGTGTTGAGAAAGGATAAGGAACCTAAGTAATAAGATCCCGGGTATGATCCCTCAAACGATAAACGAAAACGAAAGTTAAGCGAACCGTATAACAGATCAGCGGTCATTAGGCAAACAATTAGGAAGTTAATCAAAGGGATTAGAGAGGATGATGTCACCCAACCAATGAGAAGAGGACAAGGAGGGGAGGATGACATCATGAGGATGATGCAAGCATGACATAAGAGGGAAGGAAATGTGGTGGAATATTAACCACACAAAGTCAAGGCTACAAAGGGAATTAACCAAAAAACAAGACAAAAAGCAACCAACCAAGCAAAACAAATCACAAAACACCAAACCTTCCATTTCTTCATGAAGCTCTCGGCTTCTTTCTTAAGAATTGGGAAGTCCAAGCTCCTCCACTTGCCATTTTACAAGGTAATTATCCTAGCTTCTCCTAGTTAAGTTACATACTTCCTAGAAATCTTAGCTTCAAAATCCTTTCCTAGCATTTCCTAAAAATCATTCAAGAAGATGGTGAATAGTACTTTCTTGAAATTAATTTTTGTGTTCTTGATTTCTTTGAAAGAACAAGCTTGTAGGAGGTTAGATTAAGGCTTCCATGGGCATTCCAAAGACCTTTCATGGATTAAAAGCTTCAAGGAAGGTATAACTCTTCATGGTCTTAGTTTTAAGTTTTGTTGTTTAGATTTCCTAATGTTTAGATGATGGGTTAGTGTAATGGGTGTGTAATCATGTTTAGAGCTTGTTATGAGTAGTTTAGTTGGTGAGAGGCATGATTATTGTGTGTTTAGAGATTGGTTGATTTTGTGATATTTTTGGAGTTGGAAATCTTGGTTATTAGTTAATGAACTTAAGTAAACTCTTAGTTCATAATTGAGAAATAAGTATGAATTGGAAATATTGAATTGTTGGGGCTGTTGTAGTATGGTATGGATGGATGTTGGTTGTATGAATGATATGTGGTTGAATTGTGGTTGTTTTGAATTGGTTTAAAATTGGGAAATCGCGTAAACATAGCCGTCGTAATGTCCGATTTACTTTAGACTGTTTTAGTGCATAGCATTAGGACCCGATAACCCCCTGCTAGATTATGGCCACTGCCATGTTTAGATAGCTCATGTTACGAGCTTCGTTTTGATATGTAGTTCGTTCGATTCCGATGCACAGTTTAGGAGAAACGACCGTTTCAAGTAACGGCATTTCGCGAACGAAACTTTTCCCCTCGCCTTACTTTGAAACATAGGTTAAAGACCAAAAAGGGTTAATTAATGTATGAAACATTTATGGTAAGTGTTTTAGGCAGTTGGTAAGACACTCGCGAAGGAATCACTTTAAAACTCGTAAAGGTTAAATTATTAAAAATGGTGGAGCCGAGGGTACCCGAGTGACTTAAGCGAATCAGTGAGCGCAAAACAAGCGTTAGAGTCTAAGTTAGTTAAAGTATAGATTTACAAGTGATTTTGGTTTAATTCCAACTTACTTGTTGTTTATAGGTTACCAGACTCGTCCCGAGCCTTTTATCACCCCAAGTTGCTCAGGCAAGTTTTCTACCCGTTATAACTGTTGTTGTGATGAATATATGTATTTGCATTATCTTGTGATAGATGCATGTTGGTTAATTAGCAAATGTTGCAATATATTGAAGCATGCTACTATGGTATATATATATGCATGCCTGTTTCGTATTCTTTCCATATATATCTGTTGATTCAGTTGTTAATACCTATGCTAGAGGATAGCGGTAATTTGCATATACCCTTAGTACAGGGACCCAAAGGTGAAAATATTTTCTAAAACCGGGAGTCGAGGATCCCGAGTAGATTTTGTATATATAGATATAAATATATATATATATATATATATACTTATATATATATATATGGTCATAGTTTTCAAAACTATTAATCGAATAAGGTTTATTCGATAACTTTAACTTTATTTTATTATTGAATATTATTTCGAATATTATTCGAAGGCGTATGACTCCTTTTATTTTATTAAATGAATATTATTTTGAATGTTCATTCGAGGACTTATGACTCCTTTTATTTTAATTATTGAATATTATTTGAATATTCATTTGAGGATGTATGACTCCTTTATTTTATTTAATGAATATTATTTATAATATTCATTCGAGGTATTATGACTCCGCTTATTACTGAAATATATTCTTTATTTTATTAAAGAATAAGGGTTCAATAATCAAACTTATTTTCGATGATTCAAATAAAGATGATACTTTCATATAAGTATATCTTTGGTTATTTAATGTTTATTTCAAGTATAAGTTTTAATACTTCTACTTCAATTATTTTTACAAAGATTATTCTTTATGGGAATATTATTTAAATAATAATATTCAGATATTTTCTAATATATGGGGACTGATTTACTTCATTAAATCAGCTTTACTCCAAACACTCTTTAAAGTGTTTTCGAGTCTTCAAAATAATTTTTAAAAGTTAGAGCGGATCCCAAAACTCATTTTTATATTTAAGATCTTCCTTTTTAAGGGGATTTAAATACTCGCTCAAAACCTGGGGAATCCGGCTCTGTGGTGTGTTTTATATTCGCAACGAGGTTGCAGTTTTGGTAAATGAATTGATTACTTGCCCAATGTTCGGGAAGTAAGCCTATCTAATTGAGTCGGCATAAGCGACAGGCCGGGGTACGGTCTATCAATGTGTAAGTGGCTGGGTGGCGGTCCAGCACAAGGTCCTTATGTGGCCAGGGTGATGACCGGTGGGGGATTCATCCATCTACTAGTAGAAAAGGTTACTTATTGGTATCTTTGCCTGATCAGCAAGATATCTGGTTTATGCCAAAATTCTTTTCCTTCCAAATTCATTGGATATTGCAACTCTGTTCATACTTTACATGACAGAGGTTTTCAGGAAATGTATGGGAGATATATATGAATATATTTATATATCGGGACTTAATGAAGTATCTCGTAACTTCATTATTTATAATGATATTCAAAGATTGAATCTATTCAAATCTTGTCTTGTAGTCTCATCTATGTGATGAACCTTTGAAACTGATTATATCTTGAACGGTGGTAGTTCAAGTAGTATTGGGAAAGATATAAGTATATTGGGGTGTTTGGTAACCTCATCTTTTAAACTTATATCTAATTAATAATTGTCTTATGAATGACAAAGATTTTCAGAAAAACGTTGAGACAAGGTTAGATATATGAGATCACCTTGCAACGATATTTTTTTTATACAGTTATACACTGGGACTTTGTGTATATTATGCATGGAAGAGGACTTCCAATATTTTGAAAAGTATATATGTATATATATACTGAATATTTTGCGACTTCATCGCATTAAGATATCAAACTTGGTTCATTTCTTTTGACCAAGACTTTCATGAGTATTATGAGTAGGCTCATATATTGTAAATCATTATACATATTATTTTGGTCGGCTTGCTGCTCACCCTTGCTTTATTTCTTCATCACACAACAATAGTTAGGAAAGATGGCCAGACTCCAGCAGACCCAGCGCAAGCGCGTGGGAAGCGTCCCGCGTCTTCCCGTTGATGTTGTAGCTGCTATAGCTGCAGAGGTAGATCTATTGTAGATCAGACCATATACTTTTGAGAATCAATTATGTATAATTATAACTTGTGGCAGATAATGGCAATTAACTGTAAATTTATCAAGTAATCATTTTGGGTTGTAATAACTTTTAAATTGTGGATTCAAAGACTTGTACTTATTTAAATTTCATCTCTGAGACTATAACGGGTTGTGGTGTGTGTTAGTGTGGGGTCACAGCATAGGGTTATTCATAATTAATTAAGTGAAGTGATATTGTGGAAAGAAAGACCGTGACGACCCGGATCCCCGACCCCGGATCTGGGGGTGTTACAGAAATGGTATCAGAGCCAAGCGTTATAAACCTCAGAGATGATGGGACGTTAAGATAATAAGTTCACTAAGATAATAAGAACTCTTGCCAAGTTCATAGTCGGGCTACCTAACGTAGTACTGACAGTTAAAACCCTTATGGGAACCCTTATAAATATTGTGATAGGAGCGTAGTTCGTTATCGTATATGGTAGCGGGACTCCGAACCCTGAGGTTGAGGAGCAACATCGCGATGATATTTTATTACTAATTGGAGATCGGATTGTGGATCCGATAGAGTGTCCTAATGCAGGACCGGATGATGTTGATATTGAGGAT
Source organism: Apium graveolens (assembly GCF_009905375.1). NCBI lineage: Eukaryota > Viridiplantae > Streptophyta > Magnoliopsida > Apiales > Apiaceae > Apium > Apium graveolens. The sequence goes on from NW_027417127.1 coordinate 96,544, forward strand.
TTAGCGGTTGAGGATGTTGTCCTAGAAGGGATAGTTGTTGAGGAGGATCCCATGGAGGATCCTGACAGGATTGGATAAAGGACCACTGATGAATTGATGACCATGGTTTGGTCAACTACCAGAGGTAGGATTGGCCGGTCACTACCGGAGGTTCGTTCAAGTTGTAAAGATAGTAGCCCCTTTAACGCGGCTTACTCGTAAGACTGAGAAGTTCGAATGGACAGAGAAATGCGAGAACAGCTTTCAAGAACTGAAGCAGAGGTTGGTGATGGCCCTTATGCTGGCGTTGCCGGATGGAAAAAGAGATTTTGTGAAGTATAGTGACGCTTCGCACAAGGGCTTAGGGTGCGTGCTTATGCAGCACGGTAAGGTAATCGCGTACATGTCAAGACAATTAAGGTAATATGAAATTCGATATCCCCGCTCATGAGCTTAGGCTCGTGGTAATAGTTTTACCCTAAGGATTGGAGGCACTACTTGTATGGAGAGAAGTGCGAGAATTACCTAAGCCATAAGTGCTCTAGTACATTTTCACGTAGAAAGAGCTCAACATATGCCAGAGGAGGCAGTTAGAGCTAATCAAGAATAATGATTGGGAGATTCTTTATCATTCGGGGAAAGCCAATATGGTGGCTGATGCCCTTAGTAAAAAGGAGAGACTCAAGATGATAATGTCTTTTGGAGAGTTTATAAGGGATTTTGAGAAAATGGAAATAGAAGTGAAGGTAACCGGAGCCGGTACCAAAAAGCTGTTTGAGATTGCAATACAGCCCGAATTATTGGAAAAGATCATATTGTGCCAGAAAAAGTTATGAATGAAGGCAGGGAGCCAACAATTAGATAAAAGATTAATATCGAGAAAGATGATAAGGGAATAATGAGGTATTCCTATAGAATTTGGGTTCCGAAAGTTCAAGAGCGTAAGGATGAGAACTTAGATGAGAGCCATAGTTTGAGGAATAAGATTTAGAGCAAACCCTGAACGTGATAGTCAGGGAGGTCGCCATCAAGATAGAAGGAACCCATGACATAATGGAGTGGAAAATGAGGATTTTAAATTAAAAGATGACCCCAATTATGGGGAGTAGGATGAAACATTTCATACTAAGGAAACAGAAAGTCGAGTAAGGAAAGGAGACCCGAGACGGTACTCCTATACGGCAATTCATGGACCTGTCTAAAAAGAACTCAGACTATTATCCCCAACCACCACCCTGATGAGACAGTGCGGTGAGAAATTCTTTCAGGACCTTTAAGTCGCTAAGCTCTCAGAGTTCCATGGAACAAGCTGACCCAGCCGAGGCAAGAGCCTGGCTAAAGGAAATATAGGAATTATTTGAGATTTTAAATGATTGACGAATCACAAAAGACTGTTTTTGTCACTTACCCTCCCAAGAGAGAGACCACCCGCTGGTGAAAGGCCAAGGAAGGCACGGAGCAAGAGATTATTATAAACTGATTAAAGTTCAGCCAATTGTTTTCGGGAAAGTAATTCCCAAGGTTATGGAATAGTGTAAAAGCTTTAGAGCCAGAACAAAGGCAGACGAGTATGATGAATTATGAATCTAAGTTGTAAAAGTTATCAAGATTCGTTCTGAAGACACGAATCCAGAATGACGGGATGTTTGAAATCAATGCTTATGTTGTGTTGGTTCATGAAATAACGATAAGAGAAAGGAATATAAAGGCAAGAGAGTTTGAGGAATGATAAGGGAGTTGGGTATGAGGAAACCCTAAAGACTCGTAGAAATAGAAATAGAAGAGTATGTAATCGTCAGGATGAGGGTGATTCACCATGAGTTAAAATTGATGGTTGAAGGCATAAGAGTTATGTATATTTTATCCCCTTTAAGTTGGGAGGATTCGAGGAAACCTTGAGATAGTTCGAAGGAAAAATATTGAGACACGGATAGACTGAGGAGACAAGAAAGTAAGAAATCAGGAAAAAATTGGATGAAGGAAGTGACCTTCAATAATGTGAAATGTAAGACCGGTGGCTCGATACCCAGAAAGGGAGACGCCAGGTATGAGAGATATCCCAACATTGAGATGACTGTTGAGATAAACAACAAAAGTAAATAAGGAATTATTAAGAAGAGGTTCACGTTGAACATGACCAATATCTTCCAGAACATCCATGTTATCATTACCAAATCAGGAAAGAAAAGCGGATGACCATTGTTATCTTTTGGAGGCTATATGGATTGACCTCAATTTGAATAAGGATGCTATTATGAAGTTAGGTATAGACTATCGAGGTGGGAATGATGAATAAGATAATCTATCAAGGATATATGACTTGATTTATCCATGGAAGGATGCATGTACCTTTTTAAAAGGTGGAATTAAGAATAGAACATCGGTAACTTAAAATGAATCCTAGGGGAATGCATAAAGGTTGGCATTTCACCCTTAATAGGGACAGTATGAGTTTTGACAGGATGAATTGGAAAGGATTAAGGTAATAACAACCTTTAAGAATCAGTGGAGAATTTTTTTTCAGAAGTATATAGACAATGGTTCTAGTAGTAGTAAATGGTATTTTGATATGCCCTGTATCTAAGGAATACAGGAGGAACGATTCAAGGATAACCCTAGAGGTTTTATAAGGAAAAAGGTAATATTCAAAATTCTCAAGAATAGAAATGTTGATAAAGGAAATATGACGTAATTATATTGATGCCAAGTGAGGCACGTGTTAAACCACGAGAAGGTATGGATCGAACCAGTAATGGTCGAAATTGTTCAGGGCAATTAGGACTTAAGATAGAAGATGCTCTAAGTATAATTGAGAGTCAGTCATGACAGTGATTAACCTCTAAAGACTGAGGCAATAACTTATGGAAAAATGGTGATTTTTTTTTTACTCATCAGATTTTAAGGAAAACATCTTCACATAAGCTGTGATTGAAATGAGGTAGAAAATTATTTGGAGGTGGTTAAAATGACATTGACTATAAGGAAATTGTACTATCAGGAAAGGCCAAAGAGGTGGCCGACAGTTTAAAGGTAAGTGGATAATTATAGGCGCGTGTGCCAAAAGAATACAGTGATGATGGTTAAAAATGTGAAGGTTGAATTATGGTTTGGAAGATTGACATTCCTTCTGATGACTGTGCAATACCCAACCGTAATAGTAGTTGGTAAAGGTTTAATTCGTGTAATCGCCATGAACGGGCTATCTATCTTAGAAGGTCCTATCTTGAGATAAGCCAGGACCATGTTTCAAAAAGGACTAGATGAACCCTTGAGTTAATTCTTCTATTTAGGGCGTATGATTAAGATTGGTATTAACCTGCTATCGTTGCTTTGATTGAAACTCTTCTGCACTTTTATCTGCTTCATGTCATGTATGTATGTCAGGATCAGGAGTGTTCTTCATGAATCAGGAATGGTGATTATGTTACCTCCTTAGAAGGATTTGATACGAGATGTATGGACTCTGTATGGTTAGCTATTAAGACTTCAGGGAAAATGAATGACTACAGTGGGTCAGTGGTGGACCATAGTAAGGCAGCAATGATTCTGCGAGTAGTGAGCTGATTACAACCATGAGAGTTGTATTGGAATGGGTGTTGAGATTGAGTACCACTAATCGGGTCGTGGTAGTGTATAAGTTATCATTGATAGACTAATTAAGTAGAGTATCTACCTAGTGAATAATTATTCTTTCTTATCAATAGAGAGTCGTATTATTATACGAGGAAGGTTGCGGTGCAAGCATAGAATTCTAGTAACGATGATGTATAGAATGAGATCCCAGATTCGATTTTCGATGTCGAGGGAGTTTCAAAGGTGATTATGTATAAGCTCGAGGAAGAGTGTGGGTCCATAGAATGATGGACGGGATAGCGAAAATATTTAGGCATGGGAAATACGAGGCTATAATGCTTGATGCTGATATAAATACATATATGTTTTGTTCTCCTATGACAAACCTCTATAGTTCAGAGGTAGATTCCAAGCCAGATATTTTATGGCAATATTTTTTTACATATATATACAATTCTCTTCAGTTCGCTCTTTCTCTTCTTTTCATTTCATGTAAGCTGAGAAGAACAACCCTTCTAGAAGGGGAGGTATTGCGAATGACTATCTATCTTTGTGATAGAAGCCTAGTAGGATACCACATGTTGTTTAATTGCTTGTCAAGTACTAAAGGCTGGCCACCTTCTGTACTAACTATGCGATATAACAAGTGTTCATGATCATAGTGATCTCTCAACAAATTCCTTTACTTCTATTTGATTGATCAAATTTTGGAAAATAGAAACAACTGAAAAGGAGTAATAAAGTGGTGGTAGTATGCGGAATGGAAACACGTTCGTGATACTAAGGTTGACGTGGTTATTAAAAAGTTATAGAACGCTAGCGAGCAAAGTATAACTAGTATAATATTAGGAACGGAAGGTAGTAGCGACTACGAACTGGAAAAGAATGGGTATTAAGAAAGCAAAAGCTATAATGCTAGAAGCTATAATGAGAGTCTGTGCAATAGACTTGAAAGAAATTGGAATGATCACATAACGCGGATTGAGTTTTCTTACGACAATAGATCATATGTCAGTATTGAGATATCGCCTTATGAGATCCTTGAGGGAAGACAATGTCGATCTCCCTTATGTTAGGATGAAGTTGTAGAGCGCAAGATGCTCGGACCCGCAGTAGTCCAAAGGATCAAGGATATATAGATCTAATCAGAGGACGACTGGTAGTAGCCAGGAAGGACATAAGAAGTATGTCGATTCGACACGAAAGGACAAAGAATAGGAAGGAGGCAACCTTGTATTGTTAAAAGTATTCCCTTGAAAAGAATTAATGAGATTCGGAAAGAAAGGAAAGCTAAGTCCACCAATTGTTGGACCCCTTGGATATATTAAGAAGTATTGGGAAGTTAGCATATGAGCTAGCCTTACCCCAGAACATGTAGCAAGTCATAACGTGTTTCACGTATCAGTGTTAAGGAAGTGTAATTCGGATGCCAGATAAATAGGGGCATAGGAGCGCATAGACATGCAACCAGACGTAACCTATATGGAGCAACCAGGAAGGGTATAGATTAAGAAGGAACGAGTGCTTAGGAGAAGGGTTATCAAACTAGTAAGAGTTTGATGGTTAGAACCACAATGTGGGAAAATTGACTTGAGAGTTAGAAAGTGCAATACTAAGAACGGTATCCCTATTCATTTCTATCTGATTCCGGGACGGAATCCTTTTAAGGAGGGGAGACTGTAATAACCCCAATTTTTGAGAAATTTTGAAACCCTTATGAATAGTGTTTTTGCTGAACGAGGAAAACTTTTCATGCCACGCTATGTAGGGGTTCTGTTATTGATCTTATGGGATATTATTAGTACTCTATGTGGTATATAAGTGTATGTAAAGTTCGTCAGAATCCAATTCCGAACACTTTGATTTTTCCCGGAAATCCACAAGATACGGAGAGAATTGAGTATAAGGTAATAGGATAAAAAGGATTTAATAAAGGATTATAAGAGAGGATCATAGAAGGAATATGATGTGTTGAGAAAGGATAAGGGAACCTAAGTAATAAGATCCCGGGTATGATCCCTCAAACGATAAACGAAAACGAAAGTTAAGCGAACCGTATAACAGATCAGCGGTCATTAGGCAAACAATTAGGAAGTTAATCAAAGGGATTAGAGAGGATGATGTCACCCAACCAATGAGAAGAGGACAAGGAGGGGAGGATGACATCATGAGGATGATGCAAGCATGACATAAGAGGGAAGGAAATGTGGTGGAATATTAACCACACAAAGTCAAGGCTACAAAGGGAAATTAACCAAAAACAAGACAAAAAGCAACCAACCAAGCAAAACAAATCACAAAACACCAAACCTTCCATTTCTTCATGAAGCTCTCGGCTTCTTTCTTAAGAATTGGGAAGTCCAAGCTCCTCCACTTGCCATTTTACAAGGTAATTATCCTAGCTTCTCCTAGTTAAGTTACATACTTCCTAGAAATCTTAGCTTCAAAATCCTTTCCTAGCATTTCCTATAAATCATTCAAGAAGATGGTGAATAGTACTTTCTTGAAATTAATTTTTGTGTTCTTGATTTCTTTGAAAGAACAAGCTTGTAGGAGGTTAGATTAAGGCTTCCATGGGCATTCCAAGGACCTTTTCATGGATTAAAAGCTTCAAGGAAGGTATAACTCTTCATGGTCTTAGTTTTAAGTTTTGTTGTTTAGATTTCCTAATGTTTAGATGATGGGTTAGTGTAATGGGTGTGTAATCATGTTTAGAGCTTGTTATGAGTAGTTTAGTTGGTGAGAGGCATGATTATTGTGTGTTTAGAGATTGGTTGATTTTGTGATATTTTTGGAGTTGGAAATCTTGGTTATTAGTTAATGAACTTAAGTAAACTCTTAGTCATAATTGAGAAATAAGTATGAATTGGAAATATTGAATTGTTGGGGGCTGTTGTAGTATGGTATGGATGGATGTTGGTTGTATGAATGATATGTGGTTGAATTGTGGTTGTTTTGAATTGGTTTAAAATTGGGAAATCGCGTAAACATAGCCGTCGTAATGTCCGATTTACTTTAGACTGTTTTGTGCATAGCATTAGGACCCGAGAACCCCCCTGCTAGATTATGGCCACTGCCATGTTTAGATAACTCATGTTACGAGCTTCGTTTTGATATGTAGTTCGTTCGATTCCGATGCACGGTTTAGGAGAAACGACCGTTTCAAGTAACGGCGTTTCGCGAACGAAACTTTTCCCCTCGCCTTACTTTGAAACATAGGTTAAAGACCAAAAAGGGTTAATTAATGTATGAAACATTTATGGTAAGTGTTTTAGGCAGTTGGTAAGACACTCGCGAAGGAATCACTTTAAAACTCGTAAAGGTTAAATTATTAAAAATGGTGGAGCCGAGGGTACCCGAGTGACTTAAGCGAATCAGTGAGCGCAAAACAAGCGTTAGAGTCTAAGTTAGTTAAAGTATAGATTTACAAGTGATTTTGGTTTAATTCCAACTTACTTGTTGTTTATAGGTTACCAGACTCGTCCGAGCCTTTTATCACCCCAAGTCGCTCAGGCAAGTTTTCTACCGTTATAACTGTTGTTGTGATGAATATATGTATTTGCATTATCTTGTGATAGATGCATGTTGGTTAATTAGCAATGTGTGCAATATATTGAAGCATGCTACTATGGTATATATATATATGCATGCCGGTTTCGTATTCTTTCAATAATATCTGTGTGATTCAGTTGTTAATACCTATGCTAGAGGATAGCGGGTAACTTTGCATATACCCTTAGTACAGGGACCCAAAGGTGAAAATATTTTCTAAAAACGGGAGTCGAGGATCCCGAGTAGATTTTATATATATGGATATAAATATATATATATATATCTATATATACTTATATATATATATGGTCATAGTTTTCAAAACTATTAATCGAATAAGGTTTATTCGATAACTTTAACTTTATTTTATTATTGAATATTATTTCGAATATTATTCGAAGGCGTATGAACTCCTTTATTTATTAAATGAATATTATTTGAATATTCATTCGAGGACTTATGACTCCTTTTATTTTAATTATTGAATATTATTTGAATATTTATTGAGGATGTATGACTCCTTTTGTTATTAATGAATATTATTTATATATTCATTCGAGTATTATGACTCGCTTATTACTGACATATATTCTTATTTTATTAAAGAATAAGGGTTCATAATCAACTTATTTTCGATTATTCAAATAAAGATGATATTTTCATATAAGTATATCTTTGGTTATTTAATGTTTATTTCAAGTATAAGTTTTAATACTTCTACTTCATATATTTTTACAAAGATTATTCTTTCTGGGAATATATTTTAATAACATAATATTCAGATCTTTTCTAAATATGGGGACCTGATTTACTTCATTTAAATCAGCTTTACTCCAACACTCTTTAAGTGTTTTCGAGTCATTTCAAAATAATCTTTTAAAAGTTGTAGAGCTGGCTCCAAAAACTCATTTTTATATTTAAGATCTTCCTTTTTAAGGGGATATTTAAATACTCGCTCAAAACCTGGGGGAATCCGGCTCTGTGGTGTGTTTTATTTCGCAAACGAGGTTTGCAGTTTTGGTAAATGAATGATTACTTGCCCAATGTTCGGGAAGTAAGCCTATCTAATGAGTCGGCATAAGCGACAGGCCGGGGTACGGTTATCAATGTGTAAGTGGCTGGGTGGCAATCCATCAACGCGTAAGAGGCCGGGTGGCGGTCCAGCACAAGGTCCTTATGTGGCCAGGGTGATGACCGGTGGGGGATTCATCCATCTACTAGTAGGAAAGGTTACTTATTTGTATCTTTGCTGATCAGCAAGATATCTGGTTTATGCCAAATTCTTTTTCCTTCCAAATCATGGATATTGCAACTCTGTTCATACTTTACATGACAGAGGTTTTCAGGAAATGTATGGGAGATATATGATATATTTATATATCGGGACTTACTTGAAGTATCTCGTAACTTCATTATTTATAATGATATTCAAAGATGAATCTATCAAATCTTGTCTTGTAGTCTCACTATGTGATGAACCTTTGAAACTGATTATATCTTGAACGGTGGTAGTTCAAGTAGTATTGGGAAAGATATAAGTATATTGGGGTGTTTGGTAACCTCATCTTTTAAACTTATATCTAATTAATAATTGTCTTATGAATGACAAAAGATTTCAGGAAAAACGTTGAGACAAGGTTAGATATATGAGATCACCCTTGCAACGATATTTTTTTTATACAGTTATACACTGGGACTTGTGTATATTATGCATGGAAGAGGACTTCCAATATTTTGAAAAGTATATATGTATATATATACTGAATATTTTGCGACTTCATCGCATTAAGATATCAAACTTGGTTCATTTCTTTGACCAAGGACTTTCATGAGTATTATGAGTAGGCTCATATATTGTAAATCATTATACATATTATTTTGGTGGGCTTGCTGCTAACCCTTGCTTATTTCTTCATCACACAACCAACAGTTAGGAAAGATGGGCCAGGACTCCAGCAGACCCAGCGCAAGCGCGTGGGAAGCGTCCCGCGTCTTCCCATTGATGTTGTAGCTGCTATAGCTGCAGAGGTAGATCTATTGTAGATCAGACCATCTACTTTTGAGAATCAATTATGTATAATTATAACTTGTGGCAGATAATGGCAATTAACTGTAAATTTATCAAGTAATCATTTTGGGTTGTAATAACTTTTAAATTGTGGATTCAAAGACTTGTACTTATTTAAATTTCATCTCTGAGACTATAACGGGTTGTGGTGTGTTAGTGTGGGGTCACAGCATAAGGTTATTTATTATTAATTAAGTGAAGTGATATTGTGGAAAAAAGACCGTGACGACCCGGATCCCCGACCCCGGATCTGGGGTGTTACAATTATTTTGAGTATAAGGGAGTTAGTTCAGTAGATCACCATGTTTAAGTCTTGGTTTGGGTATTGGGTTGTTGGTGGTTGAGTTTGTCAAGTCAAAACCTTGGAGAAAGGAGAGTTATAGTTTCTGCAGAAAATCAGTTTAGTACCCTGAGGTTTAGACTTAGTTTTGACCATGTCATTGATGTGCACTTTGAGGCTCAAGCCACCAGAAGTTAGTATTTGGAGTATATAAAAGGTTTTAGGTGTTGGTTGGAGGTTTGTATGTCGTTTGGTTAGGTGCACAAGTAGAATAACAAAATTTGTCCAGCAGGGGACAGTTTTATTGCAACTTAGAACTATGGAGATTTAACCATGTCATGGGTAGGCCCTCATTAGGCCCTGTTGGGCCTTAGTTAGAGGGAGTGTCAGAGAAGTTTTTCCAGCAATAGTTCATCGGATATGAGTTAGAACCATGTGTCACAAGTTAATTCTAGTCAGGGCGTTTTCTGCCCAGAGAAACAGGGGAACCTTGGACTTTTAGCTTAGGCCCAAGAAGGCCCAAGCCAGGCCCTTGAGCCACATCAAGTTTGGGAGATGCCCTTAGGTCAGGAGAGTCTTGTGTAAAAGTTTTGAAGGAAAACTTGTAGTTTAAGAGTGTGTAATGCACTAAAGAAACCATAGATGTCATTCTGAAATTTACACCAGTGAGCACTTTTACTTAACATATAGTTTTAGAACACTTAGGAGTGAGATCTAGGTTGACCGCCATAGTTGTCAGATAGTATAAGGTCAGTAGAGAAAAAGGCCCAAGTGAGGGTCAATAGGTCTTGGATAGTTTAGTAAAGGCACATCGAGTTAGGAAGCCAAAATTTGAAGACTTTGTCTAATTTAGCGACCAAGTGACTTAAGTTGTGAGTCGAGATCATCCAATCCTAGTGTTGCATTATGGTGTATATGGTGTTATTTGGTATTAATAATGATATGTGAGTCTATATGTGGCTATGTGTGTGCAATTATATTTATAAGGTGAATATAAATTAAGTGTCATATAGGCCTAAGTGTCATCCGTGTTAATTTTGGGTTGAAATAGATTAAGTTGGTGAGAATATATTATAATGAGGATTATTATATTTATGTAGGATCTCGAGACGAGGTTAACTTGCCATAAAGGTCGATGTAAGCTTTCAGTTAACTCCTACCAGTCAGATCAGACCATTCTTTCTCAAGGCAAGTGATTCAACCTATCTTCGGTATTCACTGCAATTGTGTAACAATAGTTCATATGTATTGACGCAACTATCCCGAGTCATTTTGATATATTTAAATCAACATATCTTATGATTATCTTTGAATCATATAGAAATGCCATGAACCCTCGTGTACGTATTGCAAAGTAGTCTTATCATGATAGTATATTAAAGTAATTTTGAATGCCATGATAAAAGAAAGGGTAGTTATAACTCTTGGTTGATTCTCTTGATTAACATGCTGATGATTCCTAAGTATTGATATCTCATCCTGGTACTTGAACCCCTATAGAACCTTACCTTGAACCCTGAAAGCCAGCTATTTATCAAAGTGATTCCTCATTAATTGATACCCCTCTTTCTATCTTAAAGCTTGACAATTCTGATATAACCTGAGTTAAAGATCATTTCTTCATACCTTAACACCCTTAGTATTCATGAAGCTTGTCTTCTTGATGATCCCAGCACTTGTGCCTTGACGAGAAACCATTGCTTTAAGCCCAGATTGGCGATTACCCCTACATAATATCCAATAGCCTCACTAAATTTTCTTGTCCAAGTTATATATATGAAAACCTTTCTGTTACCCTAATGGAGTAAAGTTTAGTGGATCATGGCCTTGAGATTCAGTACCATATTTCCCGTGTTTCGAGTTGATCTAGATCCCTTGATAAAATGTTTACTGGTTAAAAGAGATTTTGTTCATAAATCGGCATCAGTTTTTGAAATAAATAAATATGTGGATTTTCAGTCCCAAAGGGGGATAAATGTTTTCTTTGAATAGTGGATCTGGACTGAGACGCGAGTCCTTTCCACACTTATATTAGGCTTAAAAGTTGCCTAGGGATCCCATTAATGTTTTAGAACCCAGCGCGGTTCTGGATTACTTCGTGGCTGATCACCGGCTGTAATCCGTAGCGTCATAAAAATGATTTTGATTTAAGATATGGTTTTGAAATTGTTTTGATACAAGTAAAAATGATGCCATCACCCATAGTTTTATCTCTCGTTATCATTGGTTATGTCTTCCATTGTCATTCTTTAATGTATATCTCGATTGTGTTTTGTATCGTACTGTTTGTACTTGTTGAGCATTTGGCTCACTCCATTGCTTTACCCTGATATTACAGTTAGCAGCTATGGTTAGATTCAAGCAGACTGCCCGTAAGACCTGTGATGCTGATGCTATGTTCGAGCTCAGGTAGAATAAGAGATAGTAGTTTTGTGTGAGGACTCGCTATTTAAAATCAGTTGTAATAAATGGTAGTGTTGGGCTGTTCCAAACCCTAAACTGTAAGATCTTGGAGTTGGTTATGTTTACTTCTTTTTAAAATGTTGTAATAGTTATATTTAATTTGCTGTTTAAGTTGGGGGCGTGACAGGTTTTGGTATCAGAGCTACGGTTTAGAGTCCCTGGACAGCCCAAATAGGTTATAGGGTATATGTATAGGTTATAGATAATATGCGAGAGAGTAGGTTAAGTAAATTTATTATTAATACTCCTCTTATTGGTTGTCAGCAAAGGGCGCATTCCTCGACACCCTCTGGGTCGGATGACACTATTGCTTTCTCCGTGTATGTTGAGTTGAGGCGCGAGTTTGACATGCTTCAGGGCAAGTACGACCGAGATAGACCGACTGAAGAACGTGTACCCGGACAGCCGAAACTATGAAGGGAAGCCCAAGGAGCAGATGAATGCGAGACTTGAGACCTTGGTTCAGTACGTCAACACTAAGCTTGAGGAGATGCCAGCGCACCGGGACCGCACCAGCCAGTATGTCATTCAGATGGTGGCGGATGAGCTCCAGAGCATTGTGAAGACGCTTCGAGAGGAAAAGACTCCCAAGCCCCATTCAGATGGAGTGGAGCCTTAGTTCTTTCCATTTACCTTTCATGTTGTTGTACTATCAGACTCCGTAGAATCCCCAGTTGTTTCCGTTGTTTCCTTTAAATAAGCCTGTTGATCCTAGAATCAGACTTTGTCCTAATCCAGATGTATTGTGACCTTAAATTTCAATAATCATGCACTATTGTTCCATTTGCTCTCAACTGTTATTTTACGCTTTTATATGCATCGCCATATCTGCTTAATTTGAAACTTGACCTCATAAGTAAATAAGAATGCCATGTGATACCCTCAAATTATTTTATCATTCATATCTATTTTGACATAACTCTTATTTCAGGATCATGCCTCCCAAAAAGAAGAACCCAACAACCACATCTACCACAAACCCAAATATTCTTCGATTACTGGAAACTTTGCAACAACAAACCAATGCTATAGCTCAACAATAACTAACTCTTCAACAACGAATTGAAAACCAAGATAACCATGAACCACACCAACCACCTGAACCACCGGTACCACCTAGACAAGTTGTCACTTTCAAGGCTTTTCAGAATGTGAATCCACATGCATTCCATGATATGACTGACCCAGTAATAGCTAACACATAGATTAAGGAGATGGAAAGGGCTTTTGAGTTGGTACTGTTAGGAGACGATCAGAAGACGCCATATGCTACTTACTTCTTGAAGGGCGAAGTCATCTATTGGTGGGAATCAGTAAAAGCTATGGAAGCAACTCAACAGGTTTCTTGGGAGAGATTTAAGAAGTTATTTCTGCAAAAGTATTATCCTAAGTACATGCAGAATCAGATGGAGCTTAAATTTTTGGAGTTGAAGCAAGGGAACATGACTGTACTGGAGTATGAGAAGAAGTTCACTGAGTTGTCAAGGTTTGTGACAAAGTATACCAGCACTGAGGAGGAAAAAGCAAAGAAATTTCAGCAAGGATTGGAGCCTTGGATCAGAGATAGAGTGGCTATATTTGAACTTGAAACCTATGCGGGAGTAGTACAGAAAGCTGCTCTGATTGAGAATAATGGGACGCAGTCAAGGAAGGAAAGAGATAACAAGAAGATGAAGGTTCCATTGTATGGAGAAAAGTCTGAAGCCGGAAGTTCACAAGATCGGAATGTAAAGAGGATCGGATTCCATAAAGGCGGAAATTTTCAAAAGAAAGGAAATTTGGGCAAAAGGCAAGAATCAAAGGGGAATAACCAGGCAAGCCAAGGCCAAGTTGGAGAAAACAGGTTCCAGAGACCCGAATGCAAGCACTGTGGAAGAAGGCACCCTGGAGTGTGCAATAAACTGAGCATGACCTGCTATAGGTGTAACCAGAAGGGACATTTGGCGAATGAGTGCAAGATGCCGAAGCCAGGAGTTACGTGTTACAAGTGTGGGAAGACTGGACACATAGCTAGGGAGTGCAAGGCAACCGGACCAGTCAGAGCTCTAATGAATGTGGCAAGTACCAGTGCGAGCGTGCCAGCTGAGGTATTAGCATTACCTCCACCACCTACATCAACCCCGCAAGCAACAGCAAGGACTTTGATCTGAAGATGAAGGATGTTGTTCAGAATTCTGAGGTGATAGCAGGTACACTTTTACTCAATAATGTCGATTTTAAACTGATGTGAAAGGGGACCTATAACATTGGTTTTTAAAACTGACATTATATTAGTTAAAACTGATGTTATTAATACCTTTGAAATCGGTTTTCATAATAAAATGATGTACTAATAGATTTAACATCGGTTTTTAAAAAAAAAAAAACTGATTTCTATAGTAGATGAACTGATGTCTATTAGTATAATTAACAACATTATTTTGTAAGCAATGTTGTCTAATGTACTCTTTATCATCGATTTTTTAGTCTAAAGCTTTATCTATTGTGATATTTAACATCAGTTTTTCCTGGATGAACTGATGTATATATACTACTAAAACTGATGTTATTATGTTAAATTAATATCATTTTTCATTGAAAAAGTTGCACATTTATAAAAATATAGATGTCAAAAAATTGTCAAAAGAAGAAATTATTAAAATCAAACTCCAATTATCATTACCAAATCAAACCAATCAAGTTTTACAACGATGAAAAAACCAAAAACTTGTAATTCTCATAACTAACGCCTATAATACCATTCATACATCTATGTAATAAATGACAATTGATTACCCATCAAGAACTGGGTATATACTATTCAAAAACACGAGCTTACAAATTATCAGCAGTACTATTGTAATTCATAAGTAGACACTAGTTTTCCACTTCCTATGTTGAAACATTTTTCTATGTGTGAATAATTGTAATACAAGCTTGCAGCAGCGAAAGTTCTAATAAGTTGGGGAGTTCCAGTAGGCAAACCATCTATAATTCTGCACATCTAAATCCAGAGCACAACCAAAAATGTAAGAAGTGATTGCAATACAAGAATAATTACTTAAAGTTTCTTGAAATTATTACTAAAGTTAGGAAGTTCATATCTGTTAATATAATCAAAAGCACCTCTTTTATAGGATAAGCAGGAAGTGGCTTCAAGAAATTGGCTTCTGTTGGGTAATTTACCATGGCTGTGTAAATAAAATCTGACATTAATCAATTCTTACGGTATATATGATTCAAGATTCCTGAAATTAAAAGAATTGTTTAGGTTTTCAAAAGAAAGAATATCTGTCATGGATAATATATAGGTAACTTCTTTTACAGTATAACTTATCTATGTTGTCCATCTAGTTAAGAATTAGAACATGCTTAAATCCATATGACATTGAAAATACTATGTTATTGTTACCCAATACAAGCCAAATGTGTGAATATGTAACTTGCAAATTTTAAAAGTTTGTTGAGTGAGGAAGACTATTTGCATTAGTTGACATAGCAAAGAGTTCATCCCAGCGGCCTTTAATCACTTCATAACAACTCAAGCTTACACCTGATAACAAAATTCTGAATGGTAACTTTTTGATTTATTCAAAATAGGATATATGTTAAAACATTACAATGAGTATTTGGTAACAATCAGTCAATCACTGATTCTCAGCAATGATGTATTAGACACTAGTTTTGCCTTACTTCCTCACATCTCTAGGACCTTTACTTTATTTTAATTCATAAGTACTATTGTATATTTGTATAGTGGAGAAAAGGAAAAGCAAGAGAATATAGCGATTGAACTAGTAATTATGGCAGCCATGTAATGATAAAAACTCAAAGGCGCTAAAAGAAAACCAATACGAAAGATGTGATCCAAGAATTGCTTGAGCAAAACTCTACAATTAACTCGACAAAGTAAGAAGAAGCCTGATACATGAACCTTACCTATCATCAGAAACACACATATTTACTTAAGAATCTCCACATATCATCAGAGAGAATTGCGATTTTTCATTGTTCACTATTGTAGGTTTGGAATTAATTGACCAAAATAACTACTAGCTAGGTACTAATATCTACCTAACAAAGCAGAGTGGTACACTGGTATCCAAGTAGGTATCATGCACGAAAGTAATATACAGAGTATAAAAAATAATGCATGAACTATGAGTTGGTCTGTGTGCAAAACAACTTGTTGGGGATGAGAAGGATTAGAAATCCAATACGAGTAGCTATATATGGCAACATATGAGAAGATCGTAAAGCTTTAGTTATGCCCTATGAAAAGGAAGTATGCAGTATATGAAGAAGCTGCTAAGCCAAAAGGTCTACCTGGCAGACTAGATCTCCAACAAAATTCAGAATTGCAGATGTCACAGATTTTATCAACACCGGATGTCTCGCTAAAAGAGTCAGATACCTAAAATGAGATATAAAGAAGGAACTTCCTTATTTCTTACACACTATAAACTACAAGTACTATATAATGCAAATTACACACAAATTAGATACAGGACTTTCAAATAATATACCGTATTTTGAAGCCTCGGGAGCAACTTTTGCAGATATACCAAAGGGTCCTCAAATTCTTCTGCGAAGGGTACACTGGACACCCAATTAATTATTGTTCCATTCTAAATCATCTATCTGTTTATGGCACTAAGCTTTTTTGATGAACATCTTGAACCTGAAGTGCCTAAAGAAGAATCACTTTTGTAGTTAAATGTAAGCATGCAATTTATGATTCCATTATCGAAATTCAAATAAGTGCATCAATGTTGCTTACATTAGGTCTCTTAACTGATATGAACTTGAAACTTCTGTTGTGTCATACTAAATTTCATTTTTTCTCTAAAATTTCAAATTAATCAAGGCATTAAACATTAAAGTTGTGTATGATGAAAATCTTTCGTAGAAATGTGGTGCCATGTTCTCTAGCAGGAGCATATGCAAGATTTGATGATAAAATGTAGATACCTGCAAACCTGAAGTTTCCAACTACAGTAGTTGCTGCATTACTTCATTATGTTGGGGCAAAAATTTGAAGTGTACTTCAAACAGGAGACAACAAATTGAATTGGGTATTTTTCATCCAACTCATGATAGTGCCCTGCATTCCAATTATATTATCTCAAATCCAAGTAAATAATCAATCACTACAATACAAACTTAACTCACCTCAATCGTAAATCGCAAACAAACAGTTAAACATCAAACAATTACTTAACAAATTAAAATTTAGGGTTTCAAATTAAACCCCAAATTCTAAAAAGGTTTTAAGGCTTACCCAATTTAAGATTTGACCTCGACTTGGCTTGAAACGCGGACTTGATCTTTAAACGCCGACTTGAGGTTCAAACTCCGACTTGAACAACCTCCGATGATTTTTTCAAACTTTATGAGAGAGAGCGAGAGAGAGTGAGAGAGCAATTT
>NW_027417128.1:0-59699 GCF_009905375.1 Apium graveolens
TTTCTTCCTACAACGGATAACTTTCATCTCGTTGATTCCACATCCATTGACAGCCCATCAATTAATTCCAGTTTCTTTTTGTTTTTATCCCAGGCAGTCTCACAGAATGATTCAATTCCTTGGACCTTGGAAATTTGAGCACTAACATCCCTAGATGTCTTCCAGGCTTTAATCACCTCTTGCTCTCGATCTCTAATTGATTGGAAGTATTTCTACTTTCTTAACAGATTCAGCTAGTTTATTTTCAACGATATACTCATGTAGCTTAGTTTTCTCTAGGTCAATCAACTTATCTTCTAACACAACATTTCTATTACTAAAAACAGATTGTTCTCTTTAATCCTACTATTTCTTTAGCAAGAGAGTTAAGAGATACAAGCAAATGATACAATTCCAGTAGACATGTCATTAAAAGCATCATTGCACCTTCTTCTTTTAGTAAGCTGTGTTAAATCAGTAGTGATTACCTGGTTGCTTGATGAACTAACTTCATTTTCCTCAGAATCAGCCATGAGAGCCAAGTTGACATATTCCACATCTTCATCCTCTTCTTCTCCATCAGCTGCCCAGTCTTTTTCTTGAGTAATGAAAGCCCTCTCCTTTTGCTGAGCAGATCAAAATATTTCTTTTTGTAATCTACTTGGTCAAATTTCTTCTTTTCAGAAGTTGGCTTTCTGCACTCACTTGCAAAGTGTCCACTTATACCACAATTGAAACACTTGAACTTGGATTTGTCCACCATGTTCTTATGAGGTTTAGTGGCTCTAGTGTTTTTCCTAAATTTCATCTTTGCAAATCTCCTGGACAGAAATGTAAGATGCTCATCAATACCATCAGAGTATCTTGGCTGGAGTTGTCTTCATTCTCAGCAACTTGCTCCTTACCCTTGCTTGATTCTGATTTGCTTGTGCCATCTTTGGAGTTTGATGTAGATCTCACAGTTTCTTGTCTGCATTCTTTCTCATTTTCAGCTACCAAGGCAACTGAACCTCCTTTCTTTCTTCCCTTCTCCAATACCTCATCCTGTTCCAGCTCTAGTTTATAAGTCTTCAAGATTCCATATAATCTTTCAAGAGTGAAGTCCTTATAATCTTGAGAGTTTTCTCAAGGAGACAGTCATGGGTTTCCATTCCTTTGGCAAGGATCTTAAAAATTTAAGATTTGAATCCTTCCACCTGGTACACTCTACCATACAGCTTCAGTCCATTCAACAGCTTTTGGATCTATTGAATGTGTCCATTTAAAGATTCATTTTCTTTAAAATGAAAATACTCATACTGTTGAATGAGAAGCTGCATTTTGTTTTCTTTTACTTATTCTGTACCTTCACACAGTAGCTGAACTGTGTCCCAAACCTCTTTGGCAGTTGTGCAATTTATCACATTATCAAACATATCCTTGTCAAGACCATTAAACAAAATGTTCATAGCCTTCTTATCCTTGTGGACTTCTTCTGTGTCTTCCATTGTCCATTCTGCTCTAGGTTTTGGAATGGATTGACCAACAGCAATTGTGGCCGTAGCAACTGTGGCTACTTTGTGGGGAATGTGAGGACCATTCTCAATGCAGTTTACATAACCTTCATCTTGGGAGAGTAGATGAAGGTGCATTTTCACCTTCCAATGGTGATAACTGTCTTTGTCAAGAACTGGGATTCCTTCTTACTCATCTTTGTTAGTTTCCAAGATCTTTAAACTCTTTGTGTGTCAAGAGCTTGCTCTGATACCAATTGTTATTCCTAGTGGACTAACAATGAGATTTACAGAAGGGGGATTGAATGTAAATCTCAAAACTTTTTCAAGTTTTGAGCAGTTTTAAAGGCTTTGTGTTCAAGATAAACAAGTGTGTGAATTGCTTTAAGCTAATACAGACAGATATATATTCAAGCACTAATGTAAAGAACACAAAAGACCTTAAAAACTTTTCTGGTGGATTGTTGTTCCACCAGAGATGGTATTTCAGAAAATCTGTGATTCTAGATGTTGATCACAGCTGCGTCCTAGTACAAACTAGATAATTTTTCTCTCAAGATTTTTCTGAACATCACTGAAAAAAATTCTTTTCTAATTACTAGCTGCTACTTGGTTTATATATCACCAAGTGTACAAGTGAAGACAAAGATAAAAATACAATAATAAAATAAGTTCTCCACTTGTTTCTTCTCCATATCACTCAAGTACTTTGTTGACTATTGCCTCTTTGTACTAGAGTAGAACGGCTGCTTTTTCTGATGTTCCTGAAATTAGGCTTCCACATTTCAGTTATCTCTGTCAACCCATGTGCCTCTGTCTGCTGTTACAACTACCACTTATCAACTGCTATTTAACAGAACATCCGTTGAAGCCTTCATCCGTTGATGGCTTTATCCGTTGATGTGTTAGCAGTTGAAGCTCTATCCGTTGAAGCTTTAGAGACATCCGTTGAAGCTTTGTTTCTCATCCGTTGAAGGTCTTTAAGATATCCGTTGATACCACTTCATTTATACAAAATTATAAGGCATGAAATATTTATAATTGGCCTTCCTATTTGCATATCTTCTAGTAGTCAACATGACTTATATTTTCTCTCAACTTCTAAGAATTATATCTTAAATACAGAGACTGAAATGTGCTACAACACTAGACTTATTTCTAAGTAAAGCTGCACCATCAACGGATAGCCAAAGTGGTCTTATCCGTTGAGGCTACAAACACTAAACTTCTACTTAAGTGTTTTGTTAAACATATCATCAAACTAATGCACATATATTCCTAACATACACTATAAGTGTTATCATATTCCAGAAGATTATTCGTATTAACCCTAGCAGCTCTCGTGATATTTGTTCATCACTGAGAGGTAACAGTTCCATACTGTAACAGAGTTTATTGTTTCAATAAAGTTTGTTTTCTGTTACTTGTGATATTAAAGTTCGATTTGATTGTACTTTACACTGTATTCACCCCCTCTACAGTGTGTGTGACCTAACAAGTGGTATAAGAGCTTATCTGTTAACGCACATACAGTTAAAGATCCAAACACAATCATGTCTGACACAGAAACTCCAACTAAGCCTACCAAAACTGAAGAACCTCCAAAGACACAAATTCAAAGTCGGTATGAAACCATCAGAGTTCCCATACTGAGACCATCTGAATATGCCATATGGAAGGTGAGGATGACCATGTTTCTGGAAGCTACAGATCCAGAATATCTTGATAGAATCAAGGAAGGGCCTCACAAACCAACCAAGCTCGCAGTTGCAGTTGCAGGTGAAGCAGCAAAGACCGTACCAAAGGAGAAGAGTGATTATATTGTTGAAGATATCGCATCAATTGCCAAGGATGCTAAGGTACGACACTTACTGCATAGTGCCATTGATAATGTAATGTCAAACAGGGTAATTAACTGCAAGACTGCTAGGGAGATATGGGATGCTCTTGAAATAAGGTGTCAGGGAACTGATACAATTAAGAAGAACAGGAAGAAAATACTCACTCAAGAGTATGAACACTTTGACTCAAAGGCTAATGAGTCATTGACTGATTTATATGATAGATTTGTCAAACTCTTGAATGATCTGTCACTGGTTAATAAGGAGTATGATCTTGAAGATTCAAACCTTAAATTCCTGTTAGCTCTTCCTGAATGTTGGGATTTGAAGGCAACAACAATAAGAGACAACTACAGTCTTGATGAAACAACTCTTGATGAAATTTATGGAATGCTCAAGACTCATGAAATTGAGATGGAACAAAGAAGCAAGAGGAAAGGAGGAAAATCAAGGACAGTTGCTCTTAAGGCTGAAGAAGAATCCCCCAAGGCAGCTACCTCAAGGAAAGACAAGGGTAAGGCTCTTTTCACAAAGTCTGATACTGAGTCATCAAGTTCTGAAAGTGATGATGACTCAGATTCTGAAAGCTTGCCTAAGACTGATGCTGATGAGGAGATGATGAAGTTGTGTGCTCTTATGGTGAAAGGGATCACAAAGATTGCATACAGGAAGTTCAGGAAGGGAAAGAAGTTTTCCAGGAAAGGCACAAGTTCTGATAAGAAGAATTTCAGAAGATCTGAGGGCAGAGGAGGAAAGTCTGATAAAGAAGATTATACCAATGTCAAATGCTATAACTGTGGTGAGAAAGGCCACATATCTCCTGATTGTAAGAAAGTAAAGGGTGACAAAGGCAAGGCTCTTGTCACAAAGAAGAAAAGCTGGACAGACACCTCAGTCTCTGAAAGTGAGGAGAACTATGCTTTGATGGCAAATGCTGATAAAGAAAGTGCTGAGAGCAGTTCTGAAGCTGCTGAAACAAAGGTACCTCAGACTACTTATGCTTTTCATACTGATGATATTAATGAGTTGAGAAGATACCTTAAAACCATGTTTGTTAGTTATAGAGATCAAACTTTAACATGTGAAAGATTAACTTCTGAAAATCTTGGTTTTAAGAAAAGAAATGATTTCTTAGAAAAAGAGTTAGTTATGTTCCATCAAACTCAGAAGGATAGAGATGATGCTTTTTATGTTAGGGATGAAGTGCTAAAAATGAATGAATCTCTAAAAACTGAGTTAGAAAAGGAAAGAGAGATAATCAGGACTTGGACTAACTCTGGCAGAACAACTCAAAATTTGCTAAGTAGTGAAAATTGGAAAGAGGGCTTAGGTTATGGAGATGATAAGAATGATAAAGGAACTGTAGAAATTAAGCCTGTTGTTAAGCAAAAGCCAAAGTTAAAACCTGTTAAGTTTATAACTGTAAAGTCTGATACTGAGAAATCAGAAGTTAAAGAGGGATTAACTTCTGACAAACTAAAACAGGAAAAGACAGCTGAAGTAAACATAGGCTTAATGACTAAGAAGCAGCTTAAGCATAAGCTGAAAGATGTTAAGAATGCAAACAAGGTAAAATCACCTAGGAAAAATAGGAATGGAAAGGAAGGTGTGAATAAAAGCAATGATTATAAGCCTGTTCCTGAAGCTCCTAGGAAAACGTGTCATAACTGTGGAAGTTCTAACCATCTGGCTTCTTTTGCAGGAAGAATAAGAACATAAACTCCTTACTTTCAAAGTCAGGAGTTAAGAGTCAATATGTTAGATATAAGCCAGAAAATCCTTGTTTTCATTGTGGTAGTTTATGGCATTCCATTTATACTTGTAAGGAATATCATAGTTTGTACTATGATTATTATCAAATAAAACCTTCTTTAAAGAAAGTTTCCATTGTTCCTTCTAGTGTAAATTCTGATACAAAGTCTGATAGTGTAAATTCTGATAAGAAAAATGTTAACATAAACTCTGATGTTAAATCCGCTGCAAATGTTAACAAACTTGATAAGGCCAAATGATCCAAGCAAGTCTGGGTCCTTAAAACTAATCATTAGTGGTCTTTGTGATTGCAGGGCAACAGGAAAAATATTCTAGTTCTGGACAGTGGATGTTCAGGACATATGACTGGAAATAAAGCCCTGCTATCAGACTTTGTGGAGAAAGTTGTCCCAAGTGTTTCTTATGGAGATGGCAACATTAGAAAAATATTGGGATATGGCAATATTAATCTTGGGAATGTCATCATTAGAGAAGTAGCTCTGGTCTCAGGACTTAAACACAATCTGCTGAGTATAAGTCAAATCTGTGACAGAGGTTATCATGTTGATTTCTTTGAAGAACACTGTGAAGTTGTGAGTAAATCCAAAGGCAAAGTTGCTCTAAAAGGATACAGGTGTGGTAACATTTATGAAGCTAAGCTTTCAACAAGTACTGATGGTTTTACAATCTGTCTGATGAGTAGAGAATCAATTGAAGAAAGCTGGAATTGGCACACGAAACTCTCTCATTTAAATTTTAACAATATAAATGAACTAGTCAAGAAAGATCTTGGGAGAGGACTGCCAAAGTCAGTATTTGCTCCTGATGGCCTTTGTGATTCTTGTCAAAAGGCCAAACAAAGAAAATCTTCATTCAAGAGCAAGACTGAATCATCAATTTTTGAGCCTTATCATCTACTACATGTTGATCTATTTGGTCCAGTGAATGTCATGTCTATTGTAAAGAAGAAATATGCGTTGGTCATAGTGGATGAGTTCACCAGATACACATGGGTGCATTTCTTGCATACAACAAGTGAAACTGCAACTATCTTGATTGATCATGTCAAACATCTGGATAAATTGGTCAAAGATTCTGTGAAAACGATAAGGAGTGATAATGGCACTGAGTTCAAGAATTTGATAATGGAAGAGTTCTGCAAAAAACCATGGAATTAGGCAGGAATTTTCTGCTCCTGGAACTCCACAACAAAATGGAGTTGTTGAAAGGAAGATTAGAACTCTCATTGAAGCTGCACGTACAATGCTTGAAGAAGCAAAGCTTCCAACCTATTTCTGGGCTGAAGCTGTGCAGACTGCTTGTTTTACTCAAAATGCAACACTCATTAACAAGCAAGGAAAAATACCATATGAGATGGTGAAGAAAAAGAAGCCAAATATGAAGTACTTTCATATATTTGGATGCAAGTGTTTTGTTCTCAAGACTCATCCTGAACAGCTATCTAAATTTGATCTAAAAGCTGATGAAGGAATCTTTGTTGGATATCCACTTTCCACAAAAGCCTTCAGAGTCTATAATTTGAGAACAAGAGTGGTCATGGAATCTATCAATGTCTCTTTTGATGACAAGAATATTACTGGTCTTAAAGATTTTATTGATCATGATCAGCTGAGATTTGAAAATGAAGACTCAAATTCTGATACTGAAAATCCTGACAGTCTAAGTCCTGATACTGTAAACTCTAATGGATTAAACTCTGATGTTATTGAAA
Organism: Apium graveolens; assembly: GCF_009905375.1. Classification (NCBI taxonomy): domain Eukaryota; kingdom Viridiplantae; phylum Streptophyta; class Magnoliopsida; order Apiales; family Apiaceae; genus Apium; species Apium graveolens. The sequence continues at coordinate 6,798 of NW_027417128.1, forward strand.
CTGTGGTGACTACGCCAAAGGAAGATGCACCTATGCAGGGGGAGCATACTCAAGAACATACCACATCTCAAGAAGCATCAGAACATACATCTGGCTCTTCAAGTTCTGATTCGTCAAGTTCTGATAAGCCAAGTTCTGATAGTTCTGAAAATCTAAATTTTGAAGAATCCAACTCAGAGAGGATAGTTTCAGGGGGAGCATCGGAAAATGAAAATGAAGACAGCATGGATCATGGGGGAGCATCCAGTTCTAGAGAAAACCTTCCATCTGTAAGGAAGTGGACTAAATCACATACACTTGATTTGATAATTGGAAATCCTGATACAGGTGTTAGAACTAGAACAGGTACTTCAAACGAATGTCTTTACAATTCTTTTCTCTCTCAGACTGAGCCAAAGAAAGTGGAAGAAGCTCTTCAAGATGCTGATTGGGTGCAAGCAATGCAGGAAGAGTTAAATGAATTTGAAAGAAACGAAGTCTGGACCCTAGTGCCAAGACCAAAGAATAGATCTGTTGTTGGTACAAATTGGGTATTCAGAAACAAAACTGACAGTGATGGCATAATTACAAGGAATAAGGCAAGGCTGGTTGCAAAAGGATATTCTCAACAGGAGGGAATTGATTATGATGAAACATTTGCACCAGTTGCTAGGTTAGAAGCCATAAGGATATTTTTGGCTTATGCTGCTCACAAAAAGTTTACTGTCTTTCAAATGGATGTGAAAAGTGCTTTTCTCAATAGAGAATTGGAGGAGGAAGTATATGTTGAACAACCTCCAGGCTTTGTAGATTCCAAACATCCAGATTATGTCTACAGGCTTGATAAAGCACTTTATGGACTTAAGCAAGCTCCCAGAGCATGGTATGAGACTTTAGCTCAGTTTCTTCTGAAAAGTGAATTCAACAGAGGAACTATAGACAAAACACTGTTCTACCTCAACCATGGAAAGGACTTACTTTTGGTCCAGATTTATGTTGATGATATCATTTTTGGGTCTACAAATGACAGACTTTGCAAGAAGTTTGCCAAACTGATGCAGTCAAGGTATCAGATGAGTATGATGGGGGAACTTAGCTATTTTCTGGGCCTTCAAGTGAAGCAAAATAAAGAAGGCACATGTATTTGTCAAACTAAGTACACCAGAAACTTGCTGAAGAAATTTGGAATGCAAGATTGTTCAAGTGCATCCACTCCCATGGCCACTGCCACAAAACTGGATAAGGATACTGGTAAATCAGTAGATATTACTGATTACAGAGGTATGATTGGCTCTCTACTCTATCTAACTGCTAGTAGACCTGATATCATGTATGCTACCTGTCTTTGTGCAAGATTTCAAGCAGATCCAATAGAACCTCACTTAACAGCTGTGAAAAGAATTTTCAAGTATCTTAAGGGAACAGCTGATCTGGGATTATGGTATCCCAGAGAATCAGATTTTAAACTAATAGGTTACTCAGATGCAGATTTTGCAGGTTGCAAAATTGACAGGAAAAGCACAAGTCGAAGCTGCCAATTTCTTGGAGGCAGATTGGTTTCTTGGTTTAGCAAGAAACAAAAGTCAATTTCCACATCAACTGCAGAAGTAGAATATATTGCTGCAGGAAGCTGTTGTGCACAGATTCTTTGGATGAAGAATCAGTTACTGGATTATGGGTTAACATATTTCAAAATCTCTATTTACTGTGATAATCAAAGTGCTATTGCTATGACAGGTAATCCAGTTCAACACTCTATGACAAAGCACATCAGCATTAGGTACCACTTCATCAGGGAACATGTAGATGAAGGTACAGTGGAATTACACTTTGTTCCAACAGATCAACAACTAGCAGATATCTTCACAAAACCATTGTGTGAAGCTACTTTTACAAGATTGGTAAATAAACTTGGAAAGGTTTCAGGTTCTTTCTCTAAATCTGCTTAGTTTTGTTTTGTTGCATCAGACTTTATGATCAGTATTTACAGAATTCAATCTCTTTGTGTATTATGTGCTTAATTGAAAAATATGTATAAGTACTGACTGTTGTCTGATCAATGTTTCTAAACTCTGATAGAGATATGTCTGTTTAGGTAACTATTCAATCCTATGAGGATAACTGTGCTAGATGCTGACCTAGTAGTCTTCAATAAACAAGGGATCCCATGTAAGAAGTAATTATTTCTGTGGAAATCTATTGACACAAGCAAATTCTGATAATTGAGCTTAGTTGAGTTTACTTTGTCTATCTTATTACTAAGTCATAAACTAGAATAATGCTACTCATCTATTAAATTCTGATGCTAGTAAATTTGTTGAATATACTAAGTGCTGATAAACCTCACTTATCAAAAGAAAAAGAAAGAGAAACAAGGATTAAAAATCAGGTACTCCTTTGAGATCTAGAGTAAAAATGTGGAAGGGAAGACCCAAGTGCATTGCTGGTATTAAGTAATATGCATCAGAAAAGTAAATAAAATATTTTCTTGGTGACTTTTCACACTCTATGATTACTGGAGAAATACTCTGATAATAGCATAAATTCTGATAAGCAGTCGTGACTCACTTACACTGAGAAGCCACTGTAAAATAGAATTTAAAAAGATGCACAAAATTAGCATAAAATAGTTGAGGTGGACTCAAGCAAATTCATTCAATAGTAGGTTTCAGAATATTGACAGGTTTTTAGTAAAGTTTTAGTTATGCCTTATTTCTAAGATGTACTGAAGTGAATCAGACTTTTCTCTTTGTCTGATATTTAGCTTAATGCACACACTAACCACTCCATATGAATGATGAAAATCACTGTGGGGATCTATGTTGTTTTAGATGAACAGTCATTGTGTCACATTACACAAATTCTGAGGACAAGTTCTGATTGCATCTTCTGATGATTAAGTTCTGAAGAATACAAATCAGAATTTGTGTGAGGACTTACTAAAATAGGCATTCCTTTTTCGAGTTAAGAAATTATGTTCTGATGACTGTTAAGTTCTGATATAAGTCTAAGTTCTGATATTACAGTCTGATTCTTTACTTGACTTATTTGTGGATAAAATTTGACAACAGTCTTAGTTTAAACCTGAATACTGTTGAAGTGGAAGATTAATAGTCACTATAGTTAGGGATAGTGGTACTCGTACATGAACAGTCAACTTTTACTTGCTTCTTGTGTGCATTAAACCATGTTTTCTCTTTCCAATGAATGTTTTTCTTTTTCCAAGTCTGGGGAGACGAGTTGGAATTAATTCCAGCTGTCAGCATTAAATTTCTTTGCGTCTCCTGGCATTCTCTTGCCTATATAAGCAACCACTTCATATCAGCCTTCCCATCAAATCTTTTATCACAAACTCACCTTCATAATCTTTATATCAAAAACACCATGGTCAATTACAATATGTTTTTGAACTACAAAACATTCAACATGGAGCTGAGTTGTGCCGACTGGCAGCAGGAATGGCACGTTACTGCCATTCCTGATGAGATATGGGACTCCGTTCCCCAGGAGGTACTCACCCACCTCCTGTTCTTTTACATGGACTACCATCGCCATCTGGAGCGATTGGAGGAGGAAAGGCTGGAAGCTCTCCGCCAGCAAGAGCGAATCATACGACTCGCTATTCTGTTTGTCGAGAGTAGGAAGAAGAAATGATTTATTTTCTTCTTCCTGTTTTTCTTCATCATCAGCCTTGCCCTGTTTCTTGAGCTAGGACAAAGGCTGTTGACGTTAGGTTTAGCAGCTTAGGGAAATCTTGTACAAGTTCTGATGTAATTTCAATTTCATGAATGTATTCTCTTGATATATTAATGAAATTTGTTTTTTTTTCAAGATCTTGTCTCTGAGATATTTTGTAATGTATTGATAAATCCTGATACATATTCATATTCTGATGACCACATAAATTCTGTTTTAACTTAAGTTCTGATTTTCTTTTATCAGTACTTGCTCGTCCGATTTATTATGGTCATTTTCACTCAATTTTTTTCAGAATATTGATGTTGTAGTGAAAAATAATTTAATAAGTGGGAACAGTTTCCATTTTGAATTAAAACTGTTTCACCTTGATTAATGGAATAACTTGGTAAGTGGAACGGTTTTTTCTTGAAAACCTGCAAGTGGGTAAGTAATGATTACTGTTTTCTCGTGCCCATTAACTATTCGTTTTACTGCATGTCTGACAGGTGTCCAACGGTTATATTTTTTTTTCCAAAAGTATCAGTAAGACAGAGAGAGGATTTTTTAATCTTTTATTTCCTTTCACACTTTTTCTCTCTATTTGCTTTTACTCTCTTTCTTCTTCTAACGTTGGTTTTTCATATAGACATTCTATCAAACACCTAACAGACACTTATACATCTCGATTAATTTCATGACACCTAAGGATTTAATCATTGATGGAGCTAAATTTGTTCCAAACAACTATACTGCAATTCTTGATAATCCTGAAGCTCCGTCTGAATTGCATTTTGTGCAAGATCTTCATGCACACAGTGAAATCGGGTATGCATTGACCCAACCTTCAGTATTCTCAAGCCAACAAGTTCTGACACTTTGGAGGACTGGAAACTTTGATAATGGTGGTCAACATGGTACTCCTAGTATTGTTTTCGAAGTGGGTGATTCTCCATATGCAGTCACTCCTGGTACAATACGTAAGGCTCTACATCTCCCAGAAGGATGTACTTTTTCAATTCCAGAGGAATCAGCTCTTCAGGAGTTAATGGCCAGTTTGGGGTATGAACAGAGTTTGGCAAAGCTTGGGCAGTTGAAACGGGCTCATATTAGAAGGGAATAGAGTTTCTTCTTCGAATGCATCACTAAAGCTTTTGGGAACAAGTGTTCGAATTTTGATGCCATCTCCATAATGAGTCAACACATCGGGTATGCCATTATAAACCAAACTCATTTTGATTTTGCAACTCCTATAATAGGTTTTATTGGGGATAGGATGACAGAGGATAGGAATGTTGTCTACTTTGCTAGATTCTGTCAACTTATATATACTTTTTGTACTGATGCACCTCACTTAATCAGTTCCTTAACTCCACCTTTTAAGGTTGCAAAACGATACTTTAATGACCTGGTAAATGCTTACACTAAGAAACCAGTGGTTAGACCTTTACAGATTCCTCAGTCTGTGAAGCAGATCTTAGTAAATGCTGATCCTGATTCCTATAGATATGTTTATCCTGATGTCCAACCAACAAACACCTCCCAAACACCACAACAACCATCAGAACATACCACCCATACTACTCAACCAACCCTTAGGAAATATATCAAATCTTATCTCTCCACTTCACAGACAGTTCAACCCTCATCCTCAGCACCTAGTGTGAAGCCTTCATCTTCCAAACCTAAGAGGACAAAGACTGTTCCTCAAACACCTCAAAAGAGAAGGAGGATTGCTTTGAGAGATGAGTCTGACAGTGAGGAACAGGTTTCTACATCAGAACCTGTTGTCCAAGAAGCTGAGAAAGTGACTTCTCAGAAGGATTCTGAAATTGGGGGATCTAGGCTTCTCAAGAGGCTTAGAAGAATGACTGTTCCTGAAACTCTTAAGGAATCCATATCTACAAAGAGATACAAGAAACAGAGGGCAAAAAGGCCAGTTTCAGATGAAGAAGCAGCAGCTAAGGAAGGAGATCAGGAATCTCTGATCTCACAAGAAAAGGAATTTGCTAAAGTCACTTCTTCTTCATCAACTCCATCTCAGGAGGCTATTTCTGAACAGACCAACACACCATCTGTGTTTCCTGCTCAAAAGTATGTATCTCCTGTTAATATAGGCACAAGTGCTGATATTGATATCCAGAACTTGGTTGTGCCTGAAGTAATTCTCTTAGAAGCTCCAACAACAACTAATCCATCAACCACACCTGTTCAAACTCCAGAGTTATCTACTACACCTTCTCTACATCTAGATGCTGATGATCAGAATTTAGGTGAGCATCAGGATTTGGCTGTTGATCAGAACTTAGAACTAGATCAGCACTTAGAGAATGCTGAAGCCTTCATTGCTACTCACACTGTTGTTTTATCAGAAGATACTGATTCTGTAAGTTCTGATGCTGCAAATGCTGAAGATACTGGTGATGCTGCTCCAAATGTAGATGCTGACAAAGCAGGTCCTTCAGGACATGCTCCTCAACAAACTATTCTTAAATCTGAACTTGTTAAGAAGTTTATTACTAGAGAAGCACCAGTGCCTTGGAGTGAAACTCCTGCAGGACAGGAGTGGACTAAGGAATGGAACTCAGTTTCCTGTGTTCCAACTGCAAAGCATCTTGCTGAGCACTTGACAAAAGCTGATGAAATGTTAATTTCTGATGATTTCAAAACCCAGCTTAGAGTCACTGCATTGAGTACTAAACATCTACAAGGTCTCCATTCAACTACTCATGCAGAGCTACACAAGATTCAGGAAGAATTCATCAAACAGGACCAAATTCAGAAAATTGACAAGAAAAAGTTCTTCCAACCTACCTTTGACAGGATTGCTTATATTGAGAAGACTCAAGAGAAACAACAAGCTCAGATTGATGATATTCTGAAAAATCAAGCTTCTCAGCAATCTCAACTTACTGAAATCCAAGCCTCAGTAGAATTGCTTGTCTCTCTTCTACTACCTGCTGATGCCAAAAAGGGGGAGAGAGTAATTAAGTCTAAATGCAAGACTGCCAAGACACTGAAAGGGAAGGATGATGAAAAGGATGATCAAGGAAACTCTGGAATGGGTAGAGGTCATAGTCAAGGTAGAGGTTTCTCATCAAGAAAAGCTGAAATCACAAGTTATAGGACAAGTTCTGATACTGGGAAAAGAATTAGTTCTGCTACTGGTAAAATGATAAGTTCTGATGAAATTTTAGATCTTGATGAAGAAATGTCAAGATAGTTATTTCTTCGGGAAAATTCAGGAATGGACTTGGAGAGTTTAATGGAAGAAGAAGCCAGACTTAAATCAGAGAAAGTCACATCTAAATCTGAAGCTTCTGGTAAAAAGACACTTCCAAAACTCAAAGGCATTGTGATAAAAGAAAGGACAAATACTGAAGCAACATTGGCTAAATCACAACCGCAGATAGATCCAAGATCCAAGGGTAAAGAAAAGGTTGGTAAACCTATCAAGGTTTATGTGCCTCCTGAGAATGAAGAAATCACTGATGAAAAGGATGATCTTGCTCTGACTTCAAGAAAAATTCTTAAAACAACCTCTGACATGGCTCAAGTTGTTTAGAGTCAAGAGACAGTAAGTTCTGATATTCCAAAGAAGCAAGTAACCTCTGACATAGCTCAAGTTAACTTGATATTAGAAGATAGATCAAAGACACTCCTACCAGGATTCACTAAAGCAAAACAGACTCAACCTTTGAAGACTGTTGCAAGTGGTTTTGAAGCAAGAGTAGTTACTGGAAAGGAAGCAAGAGATAAAACTGGATTGGGAAGTGCTGATGAAAGAAGAATACAGAACACTACCAATTATCCAACTTCCTTGAGTGAACCAGGTATTGGAGCAACTCCCGAGAGATTGAATCAACTGGAATCTGTACAAATGGTTTACCATACCTACTTGAAAGAACACATCTTATTGTACTTCATGACAGATGATAGGGTTTATCATATAAGGCAAAATGCCATTCCATTGAAGTATTTTGAAGAACTGGAGCATGTACTATTCTTACTTCAAGTGAATGACAGATTAACAGAAAGTGCTGCAAACTATTTGAAGGATCAGATTCAGAGACAGAAAAGGCTTTATTTTGTTAAGTCTGACAGCACATATCTTCCAAAGTATAGAGATCACAAGGGTGATATAGTTGAAATGAAGCCCAACACTGCTAAGATTATAACTACCTTTCTAGGTTACAGGGCCGTGGAATTCAATCTTGAGTCTGATAAAGCATATTTGATCAGACTGGATCAGGATATAAGAAAAGCTAAGATTAATGATCTCAGGGCTGCAATCTTTCAAATTGGTGAAGATACTGCAGAGCTTAAAGATGCTAAAAGGAGGATGATTGATGAACTTAGATATGTCGAGAAATGTTTGTTGAAGAACTATCTCAGAACAACTCCTGACATCAGAGAGATCAGAAGATGAAGCCAAGTCAAGATCTACAACTGATTAAATTCTGATATTTGTACAGACTGAAGCTGTTATCAGAAGTTAAATGTTGGTAAAAATTTAAGGACTATAAGTTGTAGTTATCTAGTCTAATTCTCATGCATTTGTACTTAATGTTTTTGACATCATCAAATATCTGTTAAACTTGTATATTATGCTAATTTACAAGTTGGGGGAGATTGTTAGATATATTTGATAATGTCATGGCTAATATGATTTATGTTTAGTTTTCAGATCTTACTTAAACAGGATAAATCAGTACTTACTGGAAGTCAGGACTTAAGGATATCAGTACTTATATTATCACGAGATAATCATCAGAAGATGGATATCAAAACTTAAGTGATGAAGGACGTTCAAGATAAGGATAGTAGCTGATTAAAGGAAAGAAGATCGAGATAAACATAAGAAGAGTTATGCATGAAGAAGGAATTCTATGAAGAATAGAATACTTGGAAGAAAAGATATCTGATTGATATATTTTAGGAAGAAAAATTATATTCCATATCAATTAGCGATTATCTTGTAACTGTGTAGTATATAAACACAGACATAGGATTTACACTATAAGTGTTATCATATTCGAGAAGATTATTCGTATTAACCCTAGCAGCTCTCGTGATATTTGTTCATCACTGAGAGGTAACAGTTCCATACTGTAACAGAGTTTATTGTTTCAATAAAGTTTGTTTTCTGTTACTTTACACTGTATTCACCCCCTCTACAGTGTGTGTGACCTAACAATAATATTTATAATTACGAGTCGGGTTTGAATATCATTGGGTAAGAATTAGTATCAAACATACCCAGACGTCTAATGCAGGGTATTTCGACCCTGTAGGTTATAATCGGGAACCTGAAAGTGGACGATGGACTAGAGATGACCTAGTAGTCAGTCGACGAGCTCAATAGAGTTTCAACAGAAAAACTTGAGTATCAAAGTCGAATCCAATGGGATCTAGTGATTGGACGTTAAAGCCTGAGCGACAGAGTCGGCTCAGAATTAATCAGTAATAGTTGTAAAGCCCTGTAAGCCAAGTACTTCTGAACTTTTCTTCAAGATATATTGCCAATATTTTCGAACTGTTTCATAACATGTCACTATTATTCAAAATAACTCCTATTTTATAATGCAAGTGCTTTAAACTATTTAACTTTGAACCTTGATTTTCTTGATCTTAAGCCATAAGCCTTATTCTTTGTAAACCATCCTTTGTTGATCTTCAGACACCAAACCACACAAATTTGATACTACACCCCAAATGTATAACTACCAAACACCAAATACTGGAACAAAATTGTTTGAAAACCAGAAACTTTTATACTCCAACCATTCTTTATAACTTCAAAGAACTATACCTTGAAAAATCATTAATGGTCTAATACCTGATCCTTTACAAACTGGAAACCATTTCTTATACAAACCCTGATATACCCTTGTGATACTCAAGAATTGCATTACGCTTTTATACCAATGCTTTGTCGCTGTTGATTATGATCTTGCTTATTGAATTACATTATTTATTATACTAAATTGTTTTAGAATTGGATAGTTTTCTTTATATGGACCAGATTCGTGGTCGAATTAGGCCAATGTGTGCCTTGGATCCAGTTCGTAGAGCAGAGCTGTTTGGTTCGCTCGGGGTTAGTGTGTTACTGATCAGCAGCCTAACCTTGGTTTTTAAAATTTAAAATGAATATCCAATTCTAATGACTAGTTAAAAAGAAACTTGATTCCTATGAATCATTTCATTTGATTATTGCTTAACCTCAGTTATCCCTATTAAGACTTGCTCAGTTAGTTAGCTCACCCTTGCGATTCTTATATATATTTTACAGTTGAAAAGAATATGGATGATAGTGAAGTTCCTCAGTCCAAAGTGCGGGCTAAGGTTCCAGTTGAGTTGGATCGAGCTAGCAGAAGCTTCATGCGGTAGAGAGATAGTCAGATTGTAAGAATGATTTTATTATCAGTTGTAAGTTAAATTAGTTGGGATTTGGTACATTGTAATAAAGGTTAAGATTGTGGCTTATTTTCATACTTGAACCTGTTGCGATCCGTGGTTATGTGAAATAGGGTCACTGCAAATAATATTTCCTATACAGGTTTATATATTGTGTATGTGTTGTGGACCCCAAACTTCTGACCCGGGTTTGGAGGGCGTTACAGGTTGGTATCAGAGCTACAGGTTATAAGTCACTGAAACAAGCCTAGATTGTTGGGATTGGGTAGAGGGTTAGGATTAGGAATAGGGAATATAAAGATAGGACGTTGTGAGGTTGAGTGCGACTGTATAGTAGGTCTCCGACACGGTTCGTGTTGCGATTCGGGATTCTTAGCTTGCGATGTGATTTCCAGATAACGGCAATGGCTGATCCTAATTTCTCGGTATCATCTGATCATTTAGAGCCTTCCGTTCGAGGATCGTCATCTTCTCCCAGATTTAAATTACACCTTGTTCTTCCGTCAATATTAATAGTATTACCTTCTATTGTAACAGTTATACCTCTTCAAGCTATTCTACGTTATTCCACCACCTCTTGATATGAGACTACCTATTTAAGAACCGCCATCTGTGTATTCTTGTTTTACTAGACATTCGGTTGTGAGTGTATCTCTTCAGTTTACCATACACCTTGTTCTATACCCTCAGTTTAAAACTTGTCCTATGAAGTAATTGTACCTATGAGGATGGATGCGGGAGTCACAGTAAATGGTGAGTATTGAGATACAAATAAAGGTGAGAAGAAGTTTAGAAAGAAGATTTAAGTGTTTTGGAGGATAGCTCTTACCTGGTTACAAGAAGCTATTAGTGATTAGGCCACCCGTGACTAGCTTGTGGAATGGAGCAAATAAGTATTGAAAAGAGAGTTAGAGGAGATTATGGTTCTGGAGCTTTCTTGAAGATAATTAATGGTGTTATGACAATATGATATATTTATAGTAACAAGGTGATATGGCATTAGCCGACTTGTTGACTATTGGATAGTCTGTTCCACTTAACGATTGCAAAGTTGATAACGGGAGTATTACCAGTATGGAAGCCTTGATGTGAAGCTACGAATAAGATAATATGCAACGATAATTGAAGTTTCGTCGATTAAGAAAGGCAAATGGACACGATGAAGGGGAAAGGTAGATTGAAGTGAACGAACCTTTATGTGATTGTTTCTTTAATTTGGTACCTTGTGATAGGTAGGAAGGGCAACAACCAACTCATATAGTAAGGACAACCAGATTTGTGATTTTCAAAATTTTTTTAAACAAGTTTTCGAGAAAGATTTTCCCTTACAAAATTTCTAAAAGCCTTTTTTGAATAAAATAAGTTTTAAACCTTGGTTGTCAAGTTACTACTTGAGTTTCTTGTTTGTTAAAAGACCCGGATTACTTGGAAGGATGTTTGTTTCAGACTTAGTATTGTTAATTCAGAGGATAAAGTAACCCGCGATTATGAAGGAGTTGATTATTCCTAACAATAAGATGCCCATATTGTTTGATAAAATTTACAACAGAATCAGCGTACGGAGTAACTATACATTCAATTACTAGGACTATCAGAGTTTGAAGAATTCATTGATTTAAAAGAAGCTGGAGCATGACCGAAGAAGATTGGGAAGATTTCCAGATCTTTCCAAAAGAAGAATATTATTAACAAAAGGATCGTTATGTTGAATGATTCGCGATTATTCTAAATTAAAAAGAGGAAACTCGAAGTTATCTGGTGGGAACGCCATTATGATCGAATTGTAAAAGTATTATACGTGTAGGTGCGATGTTAAAGACGCAAGACTTAACAAGTAAGAATCTATCATAATGCTTAATGTGCAAAGGTATTTTAGCGTACCCTCTAAAGTTATTATATGACACAATTGGGATATGATCGAACAAGCTCGAAAGATGAACACAAGTGGAATGTGGATGGTGACCAATGGTATCATTCTTGTCCTCAATATTACAATGTATATTCCTATTTAATTCCTAAAAATGTATGAACTTCTTTTCTTAATAAACTCCTTATGATGATATGAAAAAGGAGGATATTGCATTCCTTTCAAATTTAATTGTTTCCCTCAAGTTTTGCTTTCTGATTGGGACAAACAGTGTTATGATGAGACGCTTTGTCGGGATGACGAAGAGTCGGGTGGGATGCCACCTAATCATGTGATGTATGCCATATGGTACGAAAGACTGGCCATCTTAAGTATCAATGTGGTTGTCTTATTCATATTCAAATCCTTACTTCTTTCTTTTTAACTTGAATTTTTGTTGAATTGTGAATCCTTCTAGTTGTTTCGTTGTACTGTCGTTCTTTGCAAGAGTTTTTCAAATAAAAATCAACGTATTCTGAACCAAGCGGGAAAAGTTCCATCTACCTCTCAGGCATGGAAAGGAAACAAGGGCATATGGCGAGGACTGCAAATCACTAGTCCCAATCAGGGATGCACTAAGAGTTAAGGGAATCTACTCCAATAAGGAATCCGTCTCCGAGAACGAGAATCTGCGATTTTCCTGTAAAATATGTTATTTAAAATACAAATGTAATGACGTGAATGATTATTGTGGATACTTTATGCGTAAAAGTATTGAAAGATGTGAGAGCAACTTGATCAGTTATCTCTCAAGGTTTCATTGATAAGATGAATTACCCTGTTGAATTGATAAGATTATGATCAAAGGACTAGCAAGTCAAGAACGTATAATTATTGAATAAGTAAGTACAAATAATGGAATTGAGATTTCTAGCAATAAGTTGTGAAGAATTGATATCATTTGAGATAAGAGGATTGGACATTATTCTAAAGAATGGATTAACTATTTAAGCGGGATGCCCAGACAAACCGTTGTGATAAAAAGATAGTCCTGAAGACGTCAAATGAGAATATGATATGGTATAAAGGAAGAAGGAGAGTAAATAATTTGTTAACGATGATTACGGTGATCAAGATGTGAGCATTATGGTGATTATGAGATAAATAAAAGTCAGAAGCAAACAAAATTTGAAGATTTTATAGCAATTAAGGAGTTTCAAGATATGTTTCCAGATGAGTTATCGATATTTCCTCCAGATAGAGAAATGAAGTTTGTGATTGACTTAGCGCCTGAGACGAAGCCAGTGACCAAGGCCTTACACAAAATGGCACCAGTTAAAATAAGGGAGTTAGCAAAGCAGATGCAAGAGATGCTAGAAGAAAAAGCGATTAAACCCAGTGTATCCCATAAGGTGCACCGGTATTATTTTGTTAATGAGAAAGATGCAAGTATGAGGTTATGTATCAACCAGCAAAAGCTCAACAAGTTACTATCAAGAGTAAGTATATGTTACCTCGAACCATTGATTTTTTTGATTAAACAAAGTACTTTTATAAGATTGATTTAAGACTTGGTATTTCACCAATTGAAGATTAAACCTATGGATATATCAAAGATAATTTTCAGAACTAAGTACTATTCTCGTATTGTCATTTGGATTAACCAATATACCCGTAATATTTGAACTCGATGGACAAAATCTTTAAGGAATATCTGAATGAGTTGTATTTGTGTTACTTAAAGTCAACGGAAGACCATGCGAAGCGTTTAATGACAACTGGGAGTTGGAAAAGAAAGAAGTTGTATGTAAAGTTTACAAGGTGAAAATTTTGATGGTAGAAAGCATAAGTAATCAGTGAGGAGGAGACCAAAGGAGATCCAGTAGAAATCAAAGTTACTATGAATAAAGAAAGGCCAAAAAGCACCAATAAAAGTAAGAAGTTTTACCATGGACCAGTTATTCTTGAAAATTTGTGCAAGATTTCTTGAAAGTTGCAATACCTTTGACGAAGCTAACCAGGAAAAGCAAGATGTTTATACGAAATAGAGAAGGGTAAAGAAAGTTTTGCGGAGTTAAATGAGAGAATGGTTACATCAGCTGCTTTATCACTTCGAAAGTATCAAGGAGATTTGGTAGTTAATAGTGATGCTTCTCATAAGAGATTAGGATGTGTGTTGATGCGGCACAATAAAGTTACTGTATATGCACCCAGACAACTGAAACCTTATTAGCAGAAGTATCCTACTCATAATTGGGACTAACAGTAGTAATATTAGTTTTGAAAGATTGGGAAACATGATATGTATGGAGAAAGGTGTAAGATCTATACGGACCATAAGAGTTTGAAGTATGTATTCACGAGGAAAAGCAAATGTAGTGGCAACCGATAAGCAAAAAGGAGAGAACGAACATAGAGACTGCACCAGAAGAATTAACAATAAAATTCTGGAGGTTGGAATTGGAAGCTAAAGTTCATAATCCAAAAGGAACAAGGATGGATAGTATGACCTTTTAGTTGAAGTTGTGAAGGGAAAAATAAGATGTCAAGAGAAGATAATGGATCACAGTGTTAGTAGTTAGTAAAAGGAAATTTATGCGCTCAGAAGAACGATCACGATATCCCCAAGTTTTCTTCCAGCATTTGGATGCTATAAGTAGAAGGATTAAAAAATGAGATCCCACAGGGAATTCACAATATAAAGTATTTAATTTATTTAAGAAATGCCAAGATATACGGAAATTTAAAGAAAAATAGTGATAACCAGGTATAAGAAGGAAATTTCAAGATGGATTAGGAAGTGTGGACATGTCAAAGGATTAAGGTGAAATATTGGAGGCCTAGTGAACAAGGCAGACCCAGGAGTGGTTTTACAAGAAGCGAATCGTAAAATGTATCAGTGATGTTAAGGGAAAAAAAGGATGAAAGTATAAGAGTATGTACTGATTATCAGGAGTTAACAAAAAAATGAATAAGAAGAAGTGAGTCCCTATAAAGAATTGATCACTTACGAGACCTAATTCAAGAAGTATGTTATATCTCGGGGATTAACTTAATATCCGACATGAGAATATATCAGAGATTACAATTAACGTGAGTTCAGAGCATTGCAAGCTCCGGTGATATTATGTGAAATAACAAGTGTATCAGGTGACTATAAGGAATTAAGGATCGTGGTGTATAAGGAATACTTAGATAAGCAAACTGTATTTATTAATAACATCCTCAGCTACTCAAAGAATAAGGAAGTCTGCGTGGAATGCCCAAGGATTTTTCTCCAAAGATCAGAAGGAAAGCAACTATACGTTGAATTTTTAAGAATTAAATTTTGACTACGGTTAACAAAAGATTCTGAATTAATCCATTAATAACTACCTAAGCAAAGCCGTATGATAACAGATGCCTTATTCCGACTAAAAGTATTGGATGTAATTAGGACCACTGTAATAACTCCAAAATTTTGAACTTTTTGTAACCCTTATGAATAGTGTTTTTGTTGATATTGCTGAATAAGAAAATTGTTCATGCCACACTATGAAGGGTTTCTTTTATGGATATTCTGAGATTTTATTAGTACTCTATATGGTATATAAGTGTATGTAAAGATCGTCAGAATCCAATTCCGAACACTTTGATTTTTCCCGGAAATCCACTAGATACGGAAAGAATTGAGTATAAGGTAACATGATAAAAAGGATTTAAATTAAAGGATTATAAGAGAGGATCATAAAAGGAATATAATGTATTGAGAAATGTTAAGGAAACCCAAGTAATAAGATCCCGGGTATGATCCCTCAAACAAGAAATGAGAACGAAAGTTAAGAGAACCGTATAACAGATCAGCGGTCATTAGGCAAACAATTAGGGAGTTAATCAAGGAGGTTAGGGATGATGAGGTCATCCAACCAATAAGAAGAGGGCAAGTAAGGGATGATGACATCATAAGCATGACATAAGCATGACATGAGGGGAAGGAGATGTGGTTGATTTAAAACCACACAAAGTTCAAGGTTAGAAAGGTAATTAACCAAAAACAAAACAAAAACAACCAAGCTAAGCTAAACAAATAAAAAACACAAAACCATTTCATTTCTCCCACATTGCTCTCGGCTTTTTCTCATTTCAAAGAGAAGAATTTTCAAAATTCAAGTTCCAAGCTTCCTAAATTGGTAAGATAATTATCTAGCACTCCTTATGCATAGTTATGGCTATCCTATGAGTTTAAGCCTCCAAATCATTCACAATCTTCTCTAAGAAATCAATGAAGAAGATAATGAATAGTGATTTCAAGATTTTTAACTTGATTTTCCTTATTTTTCCTTTAAGATCCAAGCATCCCTAAGACATCTCAAGGCTTCTTAAGGCTTCCTAGCTACTCACATCACTTCCAGGAAGGTGATAGGGATAAATAAATTATGATAGTATAATTAAATACTGCATTAATTGTACAAGGTGTGGACTGCTAGGCCCAATAAGAAGATGTATGACATTCAGACTAGAAAGGTTAACATACTGATCAGGCCTGATGGACCAGATCAGGCCTGATGGAACAAAGAAGGCCCAAAAACCCTGATTATTAATTAATTTCGTAATTAATTAATAAGGGAAAAATCAGCTATTGAGAAGAGTCCCGATAAGGATATAGACCCTTACAGATTAGCCTCAAGGGGACCTAAAAGGATAAGGAATCAGTTTCCTACTATCTAGGACTCCAAAGTCCATTCTAATTATGAGACTTGCCCACCAAGTCTCCTATACCAAGTCCAATTCAAGGACTCCCAACATCTATATAAGGGGCCTCACCCCACAGATCAGAACTACATTTTTTGGCTTGATTCTCTAATTCATAGAGATACGTAGGCATCTCGTAAAGGCAGAATTAAGCTACGAAACACGAGAGCAGCCATTAAAGGCCTTGAGCTCCCGAATTTTAGTAATAAATACAGCAAATAATAACCTTAGTATTTTATCCATAACATTTGGCACCGTCTGTGGGAAGCACAACAACAACCATGGCGAGAACACGGAGAACAATTAGAGCTCTAGAGGAAGGAACACCATCAGAGACAACCAAGGTGATTTCGTCAACCGTGGAGGTTCCTCCCCATTCAACTTATGCATCTACTCAGGGGGAAGCCCAGATTGGGGCAACTCAACCTCAGCCACAAGGGACAACTCCCCCGACTATTCAAGGTACGAATCCTCAAGTTCAACAAGTATATATACCTGTGAATTCTCGATCCGTCGGGTATGAATATTCAACTATTGTTACTACTAACCCCCCTTATGGGATGCCCCTTCACCCTGAGGTTGGAGGAAGTGGATATGCTGGGCGAAGCGAAGCACGAGGGCAGTCACCCCCCTATATACGAGGTTTGGCTCCTATCCCCGAGGATCAGGAATTTTCTGGTCCTTACACTGAGAGAGACTCTGAATCTTCGGATGATGAAGTGGACCCGAGAAGGAGACGTCCTGGAAAAGAGCCAATGGCCGATGGAAGGCAACGCCCTCAAAGCACCCCAGGGGCGAATCCCCAAGAAGTGCAGGAAAGGATCAGGGCTCATGAGGCTGAAATCCAAAGGCTGAGGCGTGATTTGGAGGCTCACCAGGCCACCAGACCCCAAATACCTCCTAGGGGGAGAAATCCTCCTCCTGTCATAGACCTAGATGGTCCGGTACGAAGAAGGGCTGTTGTCCCAAGAACTGATCCAAGCAATCTCCTTCCCCTTGGAGATCCTGATGATCCAACTCCACCCTTCACAGAAGAGATAATGAATGCCCATATCTCAAGGAAATTCAAGATGCCCACTATCAAAGCCTATGATGGCATGGGAGACCCCGCTAATCATGTTAGGACATTCTCTAATACACTGCTGCTGCAACCCGTGAATGATGCTATAAAGTGTCAGGCCTTCCCTCAAACCCTGTCGGGTATGGCTCAAAGATGGTACAGTCGCCTGCCCCCAAACTCTATTGGATCGTTCAGAGAATTAAGTCAGGCTTTTATTAAGCAATTCATCAGTGGAAGAGTCCATGAGAAAAGTTCAGCATCTCTTATGAGTCTTGTGCAGGGATCTAAGGAATCCTTGAGAGATTACCTGAATCGTTTCACAAAGGAGGCTTTAAAAGTCCCGGACCTTGATGATAAGGTAGCCATGATAGCATTGCAACAAGGAACTAGGGACGAGTTTTTTAAGATGTCCTTGGCCAAACGTCCCCCTGAAAGCATGTTGCAGCTCCAAGAGAGGGCAGGGAAGTATATCAAGGTTGAAGAAAGTATGAGGAAGACCGTAGTAAGTAATGAGCCCACTGGAGGCAAGAAGCGGAAAACTGATTTAGAATATATTGCAAAGGACAAATATCCTAGAACCGAACAAAACCCTGATTCAACCCCCAAGAAGGGAGGACCTGGACAAAAGTTCACTGAATACGCTAAGCTGAATGCTCCTAGAAGTCAGATTTTGATGGAGATTGAGAAAGATAGAGATATTCGCTGGCCTAAGCCCTTGAAGGCTGATCCCGCCAAGCTATGTAAGAGCAAGTATTGTAGGTTTCACAAGGATGTTGGCCATGACACAGATGAGTGTAGGCAATTGAAAGATGAAATTGAGTTTTTGATTCGAAAAGGAAGATTGAACAAGTATACTGGAGATGGAGGGGAAAGAAATAATAATGGAAGGAAGAACTTTGAAGATCGTAGGAGGGACCAAGACGATCAGGGGTGGAATCCCCAACCCAGAGGGCCGATTATAAATGCAATTTTTGGAGGACCGCGACGCCCTCGAGAACCTGTGATAAACACGATCTTTGGAGGTCCAACTGCTGCTGGATTGTCCAAAAATTCCAGAAAGGCATATACTAGGGAGGTTATGCATATTGTTGGAGAAGCCCCGAAGAGGGCCAGGACAGAAGTAACATTGGCTTTTGATGATTCCGACCTAGAGGGTGTGAAGTTTCCCCATGACGACCCGCTGGTCATAACACCGATAATAGGAAATAGCCCGGTTAAGAGGGTCCTTGTGGATAATGGTGCTTCTGTGGATATCTTGCTCCACGACACCTTTCTAAGGATGGGGTATAACGACTCCCAGTTGACACCAACCGACATGCCGATATATGGATTTGCTGGAGTAGAATGTCCTGTGGAAGGGATAATCAAATTGCCGACCACAATAGGTACGGAACCAAGGCAAGCAACGCAGATGCTGGATTTCGTGGTGGTAAAGGCTAGTTCAACTTATAATGCTATCATGGGGAGAACAGGGATACATGCCTTCAAGGCAGTCCCCTCTTCCAACCATTCAGTCATGAAGTTTCCCACCCGAAACGGGATTGGAGATGAGAGAGGAGATCAAAAAATGGCTAGAAGCTGTTATGTGGCCTCTTTGAGGGCTGATGGAGTCGGGGGCAGGTTCTTGCTATTGAAGATATGGATGTTCGAGAAAATGATGAGAATAGAGGAAGGCCAGCAGAAGAATTGGTTTCGGTTCCTTTAGACCCCGAGAATCCTGAGAGGATGACTCTCATTGGAGCCACATTAGAGGAGCCCCTTAGAGGGAAGTTAGTGAATTTTTTGCAAGAAAATAGTGATGTGTTTGCATGGTCAGCAGCTGATATGCCAGGCATAGACCCGGAGTTAATTACTCACAAGCTAAACGTGGATCCAAGACGAAAGACAATGAAACAAAAGAAAAGAAATTTTGCCCCGGAAAGAGAAAGACAAGAGGCTATAAGACAGGAAATAGAAAAGCTCTTAGAGGCTGGTTTCATTGAGGAGATCCAATTTCCGGAGTGGTTAGCAAATCCTGTAATGGTAAGGAAGGCTAATGGAAAGTGGAGGATGTGTATAGACTTTACTGATCTGAATGATGCATGCCCTAAAGACTGTTTTCCGCTGCCAAGAATTGATACTTTGATTGATGCCACTGCTGGACATGAGATGTTGAGTTTCATGGATGGATTTAGCGGATATAACCAGATCAAAATGTATAAGGATGACATTCCAAAGGTATCATTCATCACTGACTTTGGTGTTTATTATTATCTTGTTATGGCATTTGGTCTCAAGAATGCAGGAGCCACCTATCAAAGGTTGGTGAATAAAATTTTTAAGGATCTTATTGGTAAGACTATGGAAGTCTATGTTGATGACATGTTAGTCAAGAGTCTAGTAAAGACTGATCATATAACCCATTTGAGGGAAACTTTTGAGGTCCTGAGGTACCACAAAATGATGTTGAATCCTACGAAGTGTGCTTTCGGAGTAGGATCTGGAAAATTCTTGGGATTGATGGTCTCAAAGAGGGGAATTGAGGCTAACCCCGATAAAATAAAGGCGATCCTGGACATGGAACCACCAAAAACTGTCAAGGATGTTCAGAAGCTCACAGGAAGGGTTGTTGCGCTAGGACGATTCATCTCCAAGTCAGGAGACAAGTACTTGTCATTCTTCAAGTCACTAAAGAACATCAAAGACTTTGTATGGAGTGAGGAAAACCAGAAGGCATTTGAAGAGTTAAAGAAGTATATGGCCCAGGCGCCGTTGTTGGCCAAGCCAGTTCTGAGTGAAGTTTTATTCTTGTACTTGGCTGTTTCAGAGAGCGCCTTGAGCGCGGTGTTGGTTAAGGAGGAACTGAAAGTCCAGAAACCCGTATACTATGTCAGCAAAATTTTGCATGGTGCTGAGTTGAATTATTCAGCTATTGAGAAATTTGCTTTAGCCTTGGTAATGGCTTCGAGAAAGCTGCGTCCTTATTTTCAGGCTCACCAGATTGAGGTGCTAACAAATCAGGCCCTGAGAAATATCATTCACAGTCCCAAGGCAAGTGGGAGATTGATTAAGTGGGCAATAGAGCTGGGAGAGTTCGATCTCAAGTATAAGCCACGTACGGCAATAAAAGCCCATGCACTAGCTGACTTCGTGGTGGAATGTACCATACCCAACCAAGAAGTCGGGGGGCAGGAAGATGCCATACCTCAAGACAAGGGAGTCGATAATGGGGGCAAAGAGAAGGATGATAAAGAATATTGGGTTCTCTATTTTGATGGAGCATAAAAAACGAACTCTAGTGGAGCAGGATTGGTTTTGCAAATCCCTGATGGGTTCTTAATTGAGTATGCTATGAAGCTAGACTTTCCAACCACAAACAATGAGGGTGAATATGAAGCCCTGATAGCTGGTCTTGGCCTAGCTGGAACACTTAGAGTTAAAAACTTAAAGGTCCGTGGAGACTCGAAGCTGGTCATATCCCAGGTAAAGGGAGAATTTGAGGCAAGGAATGAGACAATGGCTAAATATGTCCGCCTAGTAAGGGCTGTGATGACCCAATTTAATGAATGTCATGTTGAGCACATTCCAAGGGAAGAAAAAGCTAAGACAGATGCGTTATCAAAGTTTGCTTCATCTGAGATTGAAGAAAGTTCAGGAAGTGTGTACTTTCGTGTTTTGAAGACACGAAGCATAGATGTTAAGCTTGTGGCTCTCATAGGGCTGGGGATGTCATGGATTGATCCCATCAAGGCTCACATTCAGACCGGTTGGTTGCCAAGCGATGCAACTTGTAACACCCCCAGATCCGGGGTCGGGGATCCGGGTTGTCACGGTCTTTCTTTCCACAATATCACTTCACTTAATTAATAATAAATAACCTCATACTGTGACCCCACACTAACACACACCACAACCCGTTATAGTCTCAGAGATGAAATTGAAATAAGTACAAGTCTTTGAATCCACAATTTAAAATTATTACAACCCAAAATGATTACTTGATAATTTACAGTTAATTGCCATTATCTGCCACAAGTTATAATTATACATAATTTGATTCTCAAAAGTAGATGGTCTGAACTACAATGGATCTACCTCTGCAGCTATAGCAGCCACAACATCATCGGGAAGACGCGGGGCGCTTCCCACGCGCTTGCGCTGGGTCTGCTGGAGTCTGGCCATCTCTCCTAACTGTTGTTGTGTGATGAAGAAATAAAGCAAGAGTGAGCCTTACAGCTCGCAAGATAATATGTATAGTGATAACAATAATATAAGTATCTAAATGGATACTTGATAGCATCTCTATCATATGCAAGATAATTACTTACTAGATATAAGTAAAAACAAGGAATGAAGTTACCAATACTTCACCACACTTATATCATATATAAAGCTACTTGAACTGCCACCGTTCAAAGTATTATAGGTTTTAAGAAAAACATCCCATAGATGAGACCACAAGTTAAGACTTGAATAGATTCAATCTTTGAAAGATTATTGAATGAAAAAGTTATGAGATACTTTATTTAGTCCCGATATATATATAACCACATATATATACCCCTTTCAACATTTCCTGAAACCTCTGTTATGTAAAGTATGAACAGAGTTTGAAACATCCAATGAATTTTGGAAAGGAAAAGAATTTTGGCATAAACCCGATATCTCGCTGATCAGGCAAAGATACCAATAAGTAACCTTTTCTACTGTAGATGGATGAATTCCTCACCGGTCATCACCCTGGCCGCATTAGGACCTCGCGCTAGACCGTACCCCGGCCCCTCACGCGTTGATGGACTGCCACCCAGCCACTTACACAATAATAGACCGTACCCCGGCCTGTCGCTTATGCCGACTCAATTAGATGGGCTTACTTCCCGAACGTTGGGCAAGTAATCAATTCATTTACCAAAACTGCAACCTCGTTGCGAATATAAAATACACCACAGAGCCGGATTCCCCAGGTTTTGAGCGAGTATTTAAATCCCCTTAAAAAGGAAGATCTTAAATATAAAAATGAGTTTTGGGATCCGCTCTGACTTTAAAAAAATCATTTTGAAGACTCGAAAACACTTTAAAGAGTGTTTGGAGTAAAGCTGATTTAATGAAGTAAATCAGTCCCCAGAATATTAGAAAATATCTGAATATTATTAATCAAATAATATTCCCATAAAGAATAATCTTTATAAAAATAATTGAAGTAGAAGTATTAAAACTTATACTTGAAATAAACATTAAATAACCAAAGATATACTTATATGAAAGTATTATCTTTATTTGAATAATCGAAAATAAGTTTGATTATTAACACCTTAATCTTTAATAAAATAAAGAATATATTACAGCACATAATCGGAGTCATAGATCCTCAAATGAATATTCAAATAATATTCATTAAATAATATAAACTGAGTCATAAGCCCTCGAATGAATATTCAAATATTATTCAATAAATAATATAAAAGAGTCATAAGCCCTCGAATGAATATTCAAAATAATTTTCATTAAATAAAATAAAGGAGTCATACATCCTCAAATGAATATCCAAGTAATATTCAATAAATAATATAAAGGAGTCATAAGTCCTCGAATGAATATTCAAGATAATATTCATTAATAAAATAAAGTTATCGAATAAACCTTATTCGATTAATAGTTTTGAAAACTATAACCATATATATAACCATATATATATATATATATAAAATCTACTCGGGATCCTCAACTCCCGGTTTTAGAAAATGTTTTCACCTTTGGGTCCCTATACTAAGGGTATATGCAAATTACCGCTATTCTCTAGCATAGGTATTATCAACTGAACCAACAGATATATATTTCAAGAATATGAAACAGGCATGCATATATACCATATCACATGCTACAATATATCGCAAGAATTTGCTAAATAACCAACATGCATCTATCGCAAGATAATGCATATACAAGTGTATTCATCACAACAACAGTATAACGGATAGAATACTTGCCTGAGCGACTTGGGGGTGAGAAAGGCTCGGGACGAGTCTGATAACCTATAAACAACAAGTAAGTTGGAATTAAACCAAAATCACTTGTAAATCTATACTATAACTAACTTAGACTCTAACGCTTGTTTTGCGCTCACCGATTCGCTTAAGTCACTCGGGTACCCTCGGCTCCACCATTTTTAATAATTTAACCTTTACGAGTTTTAAAGCGATTCCTTCGCGAATGACTTACCAACTGCCTAACACACTTACCATAAATGTTTCACATATTAAATAACCCTTTTTGGTCTTTAACCTACATTCCAAAGTAAGGCGAGGGAAAAAGTTTTGTTCGCGAAACGCCGTTACTTGAAACGGTCGTTTCTCCTAAACCGTAAATCGGAATCGAACGAACTACATATCAAAACGAAGCTTGTAACATGAGCTATCTAAACATGGCAGTGGTCACAATCTAGCAGGGGGTTCTCGGGTCCTAATGCTATGCACAAAAACAGTCCAAAGAAAATCGGACGTTACGACGGCTATGTTTACGTGATTTCCAAATTTTAACCCATTCACAAACAACCCAAATCAACCTCAAATCCAACATACAACCATCCTCCATCCTTATCACATCATAACCACCCCAACCAATTCAATTTAATCTTTCATACTTATGCTTAAATTTAACTTTAATCATTCTTAAGCTCTTTTAAATCAAAATCACAATAATTACCATTCCATTCACTACCATACCAAATCTCAAACTCTAAATCATAACAACAAGATACAATATCAACCCACTACTCAAAATCACCTTATAATATATATGAACCTAGGGTTTGGAAATGGTATACCTTCCTTGAAGTGGTGGGTGGAGCTAGGAAGCCTTAAGAAGCTTTGAGAAGCCTTAGGAAAGCTTGGATCTTCAAGAAGATCTTCAAGAAAACAAGAAAAAGTTCAAGTTAAAAACTTGAAAACACTATTCATTGTCTTCTTCTTTGATTAAATGAAGAAGTTAGAGAAAGAATTAATGGCTTAAACTCATGATATAGCCATAACTAAGCATAAAGATGATTAGGGAATTTTCTTACCAATTTAGGATGCTTGGATCTTGATTTTGAAAAATCTTGCCTTTAAAAAAAGTAAAAAGCCGAGAGCTAAGATGAAGAACAAATGCCTTGGTTGTTTTTGATTTTTGATGAAATGATTTTGCTAGCTTGGTTGGCTTGATTTGTATTTGATTTAGTAAATTACTACCTTGCCCTTGAATTTGTGTGGTCCTTATTCAACCACACCTCCTTCCTTCCCATGTCATGCTTACCTCATCCACATGATGTCATCCTTCCTTCCTTGTCTTCTTTCTATTGGTTGGATGACATCATTCCCATTAATCCCTTTGATTAACTTCCTAATCGTTTGCCTAATGACCACTGATCTGTTATACGGTTCGCTTAACTTTCGTTCTCGTTTATCGTTTAAGGATCATACCCGGGATCTTATTACTTAGGTTCCCTTAACCTTTCTCAATACATTATATTCCTTTTTATGATCCTCTATCATAATCCTTTAATTTAAATCCTTTTTATCCTGTTATCTTATACTCAATTCTCTCCGTATCTTGTGGATTTCCGGGAAAAACCAAAGTGTTCGGAATTGGATTCTGACGATATTTACATACACTTATATACTTCATAGAGTACTAATAATATCCCAGAATATCCATAACAGAACCCCTACATAGTGTGGCGTGAAAAGTTTTCTCATTCAGCTAAAACACTATTCACAAGGGTTACAAAAAGTTGAAAAATTTTGGGGTTATTACAGTCTCCCCTCCTTAAAAGGATTCCGTCCCGGAATCAAACAGAAAACAAATGGGGGTACTTTTCTAGCATTGTGCTCTCTAGTTCCCAAGTTGATTCTTCCACATTATGATTCTGCCATAGTACTCTGACTAGCTTGATCACTTTGTTCCGAAGCACCTGCTCCTTCTTATCCATAATCCTTACTGGCTTCTCCACGTAAGTTAGATCTGGTTGCATATCCACCTGCTCGTACTCCACTATGTGCCTGGCATCCCGATGATACCTCCTTAGCATTGACACATGGAACACATTATGAACTTGTTGCAAATTAGGGGGTAGGGCTAGCTCGTAAGCTAACTTTCCAATCCGTCTTAATATCTCGAAAGGTCCAATGTATCTTGGGCTTAGTTTTCCTTTCTTTCCGAACCTCATTAATCCCTTCCAAGGGGATACTTTCAACAGTACTAAGTCCCCTACTTCATATTCCTTGTCCTTTCGGGCTAGGTCTGCATATTTCTTCTGTCTGTCTTGGGCTGCTACAAGTCGCCCTCTGATAAGATCCACTATATCTTTGGTCCTTTGGACCACTTCGGGTCCGAGCATCTTCCGCTCTCCTACTTCATCCCAGTATAAGGGAGATCGACACCTTCTTCCGTACAAGGCCTCATAAGGCGGCATTCCGATGCTAGCATGAAAGCTATTGTTATAAGAAAACTCGATCAACGGCAGGTGATCATCCCAACTTCCTTTAAGGTCTATTGCACAGACTCTCAACATATCCTCTAGTGTCTGGATGGTCCTTTCACTCTGTCCATCCGTTTGGGGATGGTACGCGGTACTCATATTTAACTTGGTCCCCGCACATTCCTGAAAGCTCCTCCAAAATCTGGAGTTGAACCTTGGGTCTCGGTCTGAGACAATGGACGTTGGGACTCCATGTCGCGTTACTATTTCCTTAAGGTAAATGTCCACCAGTCTATTGACTGTGTATCTCTCGTTGATAGGAATAAAATGAGCTGACTTTGTCAGTCGGTCTATGATTACCCAAATGGCGTCGTGATTGGCTTTCGTCCTTGGCAAGCCTACAACAAAATCCATCGCTATCTGTTCCCATTTCCATTCGGGAATTTCCAGGGGTCGCAAAAGTCCACTGGGTCTCTGGTGCTCTGCCTTTACTCTTTGGCAAGTCAAACACTTGTTTACCCATTCTGCTACGTCCCTCTTCATGTTGGGCCACCAGTAATATTCCTTCAAATCCCTATACATCTTGGTACTTCCCGGGTGAATGGAATACCTTGAACTATGGCTTTCATCCAAAATCTCATCTTTAAGTTCTTGAACATTCGGAACCCAAATTCGGTAGGAATACCTCATTATCCCTTTATCATCTTTCTCAGTATGGATCTCCTCTCCAGTCATTGACTCTCTGCCTTCATTCATTATTTTCTCCTGGCACAATCTGATCTTTTCCAATAACTCTGGCTGCATTGAGATCTCAAAAATCTTTTCAGTTCCGGTTCCGGTTACCTTTACTTCTATTTCCATTTTCTCAAAATCCCTTATCAACTCTTCTGAAGTCGTTATCATTCTGAGTCTTTCCTTTCTACTAAGGGCATCAGCCACCACATTGGCTTTCCCTGGATGATAGAGAATCTCACAATCGTAGTCCTTGATTAGTTCTAACCATCTCCTCTGGCGCATGTTGAGCTCTTTCTGCGTAAATATGTACTTGAGGCTCTTATGGTCTGTGAAAATCTCGCACTTCTCTCCATACAAGTAGTGCCTCCAAATTTTTAAAGCAAATACTATTGCTGCGAGCTCAAGGTCATGAGTAGGATATCTAACCTCATATTCCTTCAATTGTCTCGACGCATACGCAATAACTTTACCGTGCTGCATAAGCACACACCCTAATCCTTTGTGCGACGCGTCACTATATATCACAAAATCTCCTTTTCCATCCGGCAATGCCAATACCGGAGCCGTTATCAACCTTTTCTTTAATTCCTGAAAACTGTTCTCGCATTTCTCCGTCCATTCAAACTTCTCTGTCTTACGAGTAAGTCGTGTCAAAGGGGCTGCGATCTTCGCAAAGTCCTGTACAAATCTACGATAGTAGCCGGCCAATCCTATGAAACTCCTCACCTCTGTGGGTGTGGTTGGCCTTTCCCAATTTGAGACCGCCTCTATCTTGGAGGGGTCGACCAATACTCCTTCTTTATTGATCACATGTCCTAAAAACTGTACTTCATTCCGCCAGAATTCACACTTCGAGAATTTGGCATATAACTGCTCCTCTCTGAGTATCCCTAGAGCTATCCTCAAATGCTCTGCATGTTCTGCCTCAGTCCTTGAGTAGATCAAAATATCATCGATAAAAACTATCACACACTTGTCCAAGTACTTCTTAAATACTCTATTCATTAAATCCATGAAAGCCGCTGGGGCGTTGGTTAGTCCAAAGGACATTACCAAGAACTCATAATGCCCATACCTGGTACGGAACGCTGTCTTGGAAATATCTTCAGGTTTAATCTTTAGTTGGTGATATCCAGTTCTCAGGTCGATCTTGGAAAAATAAACAGCATCCTTTAGCTGGTCGAACAGATCGTCTATTCTAGGTAATGGGTACCTGTTCTTTATGGTTAGCTTGTTCAACTCTCGATAGTCTATGCACAACCTCATGCTCCCATCTTTCTTTTTAACAAATAAAACTGGTGCTCCCCACGGAGACACACTGGGTCTTATCATACCCTTATCCAAGAGTTCCTGCAATTGGATAGCTAATTCCTTCATTTCTAACGGGGCTAACCGGTAAGGTGCTTTTGAAACTGGCGCCGTCCCTGGGGCCAACTCAATAGCAAATTCAATCACTCTATCGGGTGGTAATCCCGGAAGGTCTTGGGGGAATACATCTTCAAATTCGTTGACTACTGGAATATCTTGTAAGTTGGGCACCTCCTTCTGTGTGTCCACCACATAGGCCAGGTAGGCCTCACTTCCTTTTCGTAGCATCCTTTTGGCCTGAGCCATGGTCAAAAATTTCTGCGTCTGCCTCTTTCCTCTAAATATAACCTCTTTCTTCCCGGGGATATTTAACTTAACTTTCTTCCCTTTACAGTCTATCTGAGCATCGTTGCTAGATAGCCAGTCCATTCCCAAAATTACATCAAACTCCCCTAATTTAAAAGGAATCAGATCAACACTGAAAGATTGCTCCCCTATGCCTATCTCACAGGCGGGGTGAATCTGGTTAACAGGAATAATTTCATGATTGGCTATTTCTACTTGTAAGGGTTCTATCAAGGGTTTAGCCTTAAGTCTTAACTTACGCGCAAAGTCCTTTGATATAAAAGATTTAGTTGCTCCCGAATCAAATAAAACATTTGCACTGACTGAATTTAGAGAAAGGGTACCTGCTATCACATCTGAATCTTTCATAGCATCCTGGACTATCATGTTGAAAGTCCTCGCAGTAGGTGGCTTATTAGAAGCAGCCCTGCTTGCTCCCGAAGCTGCTGGTTTGTTCATTGGGCATTCCTTCTTCCAATGACCCGAGCGTCCACACTGATGACAATTTGTGGGTGGAACGACGACAGGGGTTAATGATGGGCACTTATTTGAATAGTGGCCCTCCCGACCGCACTTAAAACAGGTTACTGGCCTTCCTTTACACTCCCCAGTGTGATTCCTTCCACATATGTTACAGGCTGGCAATGGGGGTCGAGATTGGTTGGAATAGGACATTCTTGACTTCTGGCCGCCCTGGCTCACACTCACACTCATTGGCCACTTAAACCCAGTGTTCCTTCCTGGTAGGGACACTGCTCCTCGATTAAATCTAGTTGGGAAGCTCCTTCCTGTGGAACCTCCACCCATGCTCATACTTTTCCTCTTTATTCCTTTCTCCTCTCTTTCCTTCTGCATCTGTTCACTTCCAACTTCTACAATCGTTGCCTTTTGCACCAGAGTGGCATAGTCCGTAAGCTCAAGGATTGCCACCCTATTCTGAATCCATGGTTTCAGTCCCTGCTGAAACCTCCTAGCTTTCTTTTCCTCGGTGCTTACAAACTCCGACACAAACCTTGATAATTCAGTAAATTTCGCTTCGTACTCTGCTACAGACAAGTTATTCTGCTTTAGCTCCAAGAACTTGAGCTCCATCTGGTTTTCCATAAACCTCGGGAAATACTTCCCCAGAAACAACTGACTAAATCTCTCCCAGGTTATTATAGCATCTGTCTCCATGTTTTTCTTGGCCTCCCACCAGTAGTTAGCTTCTCCTTTCAGAAGGTAGGTAGCAAATACAGTTTTCTGTGCCTCATCGATACTCAAAATCTCAAAAGATTTCTCCATTTCCTTTAACCATGCCCTTGCCTCAACTGGGTCGGCTGATCCGTGGAACTCAGGGGGCTTAAGGGACTTAAAAGCCCTGAAAGAGTTTGCCACTGCATTGTTACTTCCTTAAGGGGGTGGGTTGGGTTGACGTTCTAAATTCTGCCTTAGGAGTTGCATAAACTGACCCATGGGATCCATGCCTGGGTTTGGTACTGGTTGCTCAACCTCGGTTTCTCCTTCTTCAGCCTCTATCTCAAATCCCTCAACATCATATGTTTCCTCTTCTTCTTCATACAGGGAGTCATCCTGTTCCACATAATCCTCATCTTCCTCTTCACTGTGTTCTTGGTTTCTATTGTCCTGATTATGGCTTCCCTGGTCCTCAGACCCAGGGTTCGCCCTAGTTCCAATCTTTCTTGGCGGCATGATTCTGATAATAATAAAAACAATTATTGGGAAAATTCAACGTTAGGTCACAATCATATACAACATTGTGCCTTGCACAGCTCTTATAATGGGGAGAACGTATAACGCAGTTCTATTATTTTAAGAAAGTTCTAATACGAAGTGCAGTAATAATAATAATAAAATAGTGATCCCGTCACTATGGAACTGAACTGAAAGGAAACAAATATATACATAATGCGAGAATACATAGTTTGATCTGGTCAAAAGTACAACAGTGCTACAGTCATCTGTCCCAAAAGTGATACACAAGAGTCTATCTGTCTAGTCAGAAAAAGGGATGCTATATACAAGTCAACTATCCCGGAAAATTGGCTCTTACTAAGGCCTCGGCTAACTAGACAACTAGACTATTCCATCATCAATCCTGAATCACACACCGGAACGGGTCAGCTCCCAAACCCTTTCCATCGCACGACGGAAGATATAGTCGGCCTGCCGCCTGGAGATCCTACCATGCCTGTCCCCCTGGAGAGATCTGAGTCTCGCTCGGGACGTGAGCTCTATCCCCGTAAGCTCCCTCCTCAAGGATCGGGGTATAGAAGCCCTGGTCTCATAAGCTCGGGTACGCCTACCCGCCCTCTCTGCATCCAACTCCCTCCTGGCCTCATCCAGTCGGGCCTCGGCAACAGCCACTCGGGTCCTCAAAACATCCTGAACATATCCATGAGCTAACGAAGACTGCCTCTGGGCAGGGTCAAGAGGTGGTGAATCCGGAGCCGCTGAGGGTGCCTCCTCGGTCTGCCTAGGCTCGGAAGTATGGGTCTCTGAGCTGTCATCATCGGGAATCCAAGATAGTGGTGGAGGGGTAGGGGCTCTGACCACCGGAAGTGTGGGTAAAGGGATACCAGCATACACTACCATAGGTCCAACACGCTCCTCAGCTACTGGGACCTCATCCGGGTCCTCCTCATCTGAAATAGCAATGACCTCCGTCTCTGACTCCTCTGAGGGGTCCTCCTCATCCTCCTCCATCTCAGGCTCCTCCTGATCCTCAACATCTAGCAATGCCTCATCATGCTCACGTTCGAACATCTCGGGGTCCTCCATCTCAGGCGCCTACACATTAAACGAGCTAAGTTACTATCATGATACTTATAAGGGTTCCCGTAAGGGTTTTAACTGTCAGCACTACTTTAAGTAGTCCGACCATGAACTTGGCAAGAGTTCTTATTATCTTTGTGAATTTATTATTATATCGTCGCATCATCTCTGAGGTTTATAACGCTTAGCTCTGATACCATTTCTGTAACACCCCCAGATCCGGGGTCGGGGATCCGGGTTATCACGGTCTTTCTTTCCACAATATCACTTCACTTAATTAATAATAAATAACCTCATACTGTGACCCCACACTAACACACACCACAACCCGTTATAGTCTCAGAGATGAAATTGAAATAAGTACAAGTCTTTGAATCCACAATTTAAAATTATTACAACCCAAAATGATTACTTGATAATTTACAGTTAATTGCCATTATCTGCCACAAGTTATAATTATACATAATTTGATTCTCAAAAGTAGATGGTCTGAACTACAATGGATCTACCTCTGCAGCTATAGCAGCCACAACATCATCGGGAAGACGCGGGGCGCTTCCCACGCGCTTGCGCTGGGTCTGCTGGAGTCTGGCCATCTCTCCTAACTGTTGTTGTGTGATGAAGAAATAAAGCAAGAGTGAGCCTTACAGCTCGCAAGATAATATGTATAGTGATAACAATAATATAAGTATCTAAATGGATACTTGATAGCATCTCTATCATATGCAAGATAATTACTTACTAGATATAAGTAAAAACAAGGAATGAAGTTACCAATACTTCACCACACTTATATCATATATAAAGCTACTTGAACTGCCACCGTTCAAAGTATTATAGGTTTTAAGAAAAACATCCCATAGATGAGACCACAAGTTAAGACTTGAATAGATTCAATCTTTGAAAGATTATTGAATGAAAAAGTTATGAGATACTTTATTTAGTCCCGATATATATATAACCACATATATATACCCCTTTCAACATTTCCTGAAACCTCTGTTATGTAAAGTATGAACAGAGTTTGAAACATCCAATGAATTTTGGAAAGGAAAAGAATTTTGGCATAAACCCGATATCTCGCTGATCAGGCAAAGATACCAATAAGTAACCTTTTCTACTGTAGATGGATGAATTCCTCACCGGTCATCACCCTGGCCGCATTAGGACCTCGCGCTAGACCGTACCCCGGCCCCTCACGTGTTGATGGACTGCCACCCAGCCACTTACACAATAATAGACCGTACCCCGGCCTGTCGCTTATGCCGACTCAATTAGATGGGCTTACTTCCCGAACGTTGGGGAAGTAATCAATTCATTTACCAAAACTGCAACCTCGTTGCGAATATAAAATACACCACAGAGCCGAATTCCCCAGGTTTTGAGCGAGTATTTAAATCCCCTTAAAAAGGAAGATCTTAAATATAAAAATGAGTTTTGGGATCCGCTCTGACTTTAAAAAAATCATTTTGAAGACTCGAAAACACTTTAAAGAGTGTTTGGAGTAAAGCTGATTTAATGAAGTAAATCAGTCCCCAGAATATTAGAAAATATCTGAATATTATTAATCAAATAATATTCCCATAAAGAATAATCTTTATAAAAATAATTGAAGTAGAAGTATTAAAACTTATACTTGAAATAAACATTAAATAACCAAAGATATACTTATATGAAAGTATTATCTTTATTTGAATAATCGAAAATAAGTTTGATTATTAACACCTTAATCTTTAATAAAATAAAGAATATATTACAGCACATAATCGGAGTCATAGATCCTCAAATGAATATTCAAATAATATTCATTAAATAATATAAACTGAGTCATAAGCCCTCGAATGAATATTCAAATATTATTCAATAAATAATATAAAAGAGTCATAAGCCCTCGAATGAATATTCAAAATAATTTTCATTAAATAAAATAAAGGAGTCATACATCCTCAAATGAATATCCAAGTAATATTCAATAAATAATATAAAGGAGTCATAAGTCCTCGAATGAATATTCAAGATAATATTCATTAATAAAATAAAGTTATCGAATAAACCTTATTCGATTAATAGTTTTGAAAACTATAACCATATATATAACCATATATATATATATATAAAATCTACTCGGGATCCTCAACTCCCGGTTTTAGAAAATGTTTTCACCTTTGGGTCCCTATACTAAGGGTATATGCAAATTACCGCTATTCTCTAGCATAGGTATTATCAACTGAACCAACAGATATATATTTCAAGAATATGAAACAGGCATGCATATATACCATATCACATGCTACAATATATCGCAAGAATTTGCTAAATAACCAACATGCATCTATCGCAAGATAATGCATATACAAGTGTATTCATCACAACAACAGTATAACGGATAGAATACTTGCCTGAGCGACTTGGGGGTGAGAAAGGCTCGGGACGAGTCTGATAACCTATAAACAACAAGTAAGTTGGAATTAAACCAAAATCACTTGTAAATCTATACTATAACTAACTTAGACTCTAACGCTTGTTTTGCGCTCACCGATTCGCTTAAGTCACTCGGGTACCCTCGGCTCCACCATTTTTAATAATTTAACCTTTACGAGTTTTAAAGCGATTCCTTCGCGAATGACTTACCAACTGCCTAACACACTTACCATAAATGTTTCACACATTAAATAACCCTTTTTGGTCTTTAACCTACATTCCAAAGTAAGGCGAGGGAAAAAGTTTTGTTCGCGAAACGCCGTTACTTGAAACGGTCGTTTCTCCTAAACCGTAAATCGGAATCGAACGAACTACATATCAAAACGAAGCTCGTAACATGAGCTATCTAAACATGGCAGTGGTCACAATCTAGCAGGGGGTTCTCGGGTCCTAATGCTATGCACAAAAACAGTCCAAAGAAAATCGGACGTTACGACGGCTATGTTTACGTGATTTCCAAATTTTAACCCATTCACAAACAACCCAAATCAACCTCAAATCCAACATACAACCATCCTCCATCCTTATCACATCATAACCACCCCAACCAATTCAATTTAATCTTTCATACTTATGCTTAAATTTAACTTTAATCATTCTTAAGCTCTTTTAAATCAAAATCACAATAATTACCATTCCATTCACTACCATACCAAATCTCAAACTCTAAATCATAACAACAAGATACAATATCAACCCACTACTCAAAATCACCTTATAATATATATGAACCTAGGGTTTGGAAATGGTATACCTTCCTTGAAGTGGTGGGTGGAGCTAAGAAGCCTTAAGAAGCTTTGAGAAGCCTTAGGAAAGCTTGGATCTTCAAGAAAACAAGAAAAAGTTCAAGTTAAAAACTTGAAAACACTATTCATTGTCTTCTTCTTTGATTAAATGAAGAAGTTAGAGAAAGAATTAATGGCTTAAACTCATGATATAGCCATAACTAAGCATAAAGATGATTAGGGAATTTTCTTACCAATTTAGGATGCTTGGATCTTGATTTTGAAAAATCTTGCCTTTAAAAAAAGTAAAAAGCCGAGAGCTAAGATGAAGAACAAATGCCTTGGTTGTTTTTGATTTTTGATGAAATGATTTTGCTAGCTTGGTTGGCTTGATTTGTATTTGATTTAGTAAATTACTACCTTGCCCTTGAATTTGTGTGGTCCTTATTCAACCACACCTCCTTCCTTCCCATGTCATGCTTACCTCATCCACATGATGTCATCCTTCCTTCCTTGTCTTCTTTCTATTGGTTGGATGACATCATTCCCATTAATCCCTTTGATTAACTTCCTAATCGTTTGCCTAATGACCGCTGATCTGTTATACGGTTCGCTTAACTTTCGTTCTCGTTTATCGTTTGAAGGATCATACCCGGGATCTTATTACTTAGGTTCCCTTAACCTTTCTCAATACATTATATTCCTTTTTATGATCCTCTATCATAATCCTTTAATTTAAATCCTTTTTATCCTGTTATCTTATACTCAATTCTCTCCGTATCTTGTGGATTTCCGGGAAAAACCAAAGTGTTCGGAATTGGATTCTGACGATATTTACATACACTTATATACTTCATAGAGTACTAATAATATCCCAGAATATCCATAACAGAGCCCCTACATAGTGTGGCGTGAAAAGTTTTCTCATTCAGCTAAAACACTATTCACAAGGGTTACAAAAAGTTGAAAAATTTTGGGGTTATTACACAACTGAAGCACGGAAGTTAACTATTGAAGCACTAAGGTACTTTTTGATAGATGGGATTCTGTATAAAAGATCTTTTGTGGTTCCTTACTTAAGGTGTCTCAGGCCCGATGAGGCACGTTTGGCTCTTGAGGAAGTGCATGAACTTGGGGGGCAGGGCCTTGGCTCATAAGATAACCCGTTTAGGCTTCTATTGGCCAGAAATGATGGCTGATGCCAAAGAATATGTGAAGAAGTGTGATCGCTATCAGAAGCATGCACCAGTTGTTAGACAACCCCCCGAGATGCTGACCTCTATCAACTCGCCTATTCCCTTTGCTATGTGGGGGATGGATATTCTAGGGCCTTTCCCTATGGCCACGGCACAAAGGAAGTTTCTGATTGTAGCCATTGATTATTTCACCAAGTGGATTGAAGCCAAGCCCTTGGCCAAAATCACAACTAAGCAGGTTGCACAATTCCTGTGGGAAAACATTATGTGCCGATATGGAATTCCCCGTATCCTCGTCACTGACAATGGAACACAATTCAACAATGAGGAATTCAAGAAGTATTGTGAAGAAAATGAAATTGAGTTACGGTTCACCTCTGTGGCTCACCCGCAAGCCAATGGGCAAGCGGAGGTAGCAAATCGGATAATACTGGATGGACTAAAGAAGAGGATCGAGAAGTCAAGAAATAATTGGGTGGATGAAATACTTCCAATATTATGGGCCTACAGGACTACCTATAGAGTCACGACAGGAGCAACTCCCTTCATGTTGGCATATGGGGCAGAAGCAGTTGTTCCAGTAGAGATATCACATCCATCTCCAAGGATTCAAGCTTTCAATGCAGAAGAAAATGAAGAAGGGCAGAGGTTAGCCCTGGATTTAATCGATGAAGTGCGAGATAAGGCACATGCAAAGATAGTAGAATATTAGAAAAAGGATTCATTCTACTACAACCTAAGGGTTAAAGAGAGGTTTTTCAAACAAGGTGACCTAGTCTTGAGAAAGATAGAAGCTTCTAGTGTCGGACAAAAAGGAAAGCTTGCCCCGAATTGGGAAGGGCCGTACAAAGTCAAGAGCGTTCAGGGTAGAGGAACCTACAAACTGGAAACTATGGATGGTTTTGAAGTCCCGAGAACCTGGCATGCACAAAACCTGAAGGTTTACTATGTGTAAGATAGTCGAAGTACGATTCTTGCTTGTCATTATGACAAGCAGGTTTAAAAGCACCTTGAAGCTTTGCTTGCGCAGGACTTTATATTCTATTAGAGTTTACATTGTCAAGTTATTATTGATTAGGGTCGAACCCATGCTATGTAAGGTTTTGGAAAACCAGACTTCGTATTAAAGAGTTTGAAATTATTTCAATCTAAGTATGCTTAAAGTTTAAGTGCATATTAAGTATTGTAAAGAAGAAAGAGGCAAATAAGGAAAACAGCATATCTAATATAGCCCCGAAGGGTAACAACTTCTGACAAACTAAATTCATATATTATCTCGAAAAAAGATATACAAAAAAAAACTTAGGCCTCGGAAGGCTGAGATTCTTCGGAACCACTATCCGAGGTCTCCTCGGACGTCTCAGTGGTCCCTTCAGAAGTCCCTGCAGAGGTTCCGTCAGAACTGCCTTCAGATGCTTTGGAGGATGCGGGAGACACTGGATTCTGAGGCGCAGCCCTTGGAGGCTCTTCGACCCTGATCTTCTTCGCAGCAGGCACAGGATCTTCTTCGGATGAAGCCTCCTCCTCCCCAGAACTGAACTCCAGTTCTTTCCTCTTGTGGCCTGGGCTCCCTGAAGGGCCGTCTTTGATCATATCAGCTAGCTTGTTAGTAACACCCCCAAGCTCCGGAACTCGCACAGGGCAAGGGAAGGAGGACTGCTCTAGGACTTCCAGAAATTCATCTTGGATGGCCTCCACAGCAGCATCCCAGCCCTCCTTATAGCTAACTGGGTGTAGGAGGGCATCGTGCTCCACCATCAAGTCCTTGAACTCCTGGGTGTCCATCCAGCCATCAAAGGCTT
Source organism: Apium graveolens (assembly GCF_009905375.1). NCBI lineage: Eukaryota > Viridiplantae > Streptophyta > Magnoliopsida > Apiales > Apiaceae > Apium > Apium graveolens. The sequence continues at coordinate 44,307 of NW_027417128.1, forward strand.
TATCCTTCTGCGCCTTCAGAATAACATTTTCGGCCCGGGCTGTTTCCAGGTCAGAAGTGGAAGAGGCCAGTTGAGCTTCAAGGGCCTCTATTATCTGGTTGGCCTCCTCCAACTTCTTGTTAGCATCTTCCAGGCCAACCTTCCAAGCCTTAGCTTGGTGAATTGCCCCTTGGAAATGGGCGTTAGCCTGCAAGAGAAGCAGCAAAAGTATGAGAAAAGAAACATGAAAAGGGAAGTATGAAGGGCATAGGTAAAGGACGTACCATCGCCAAAGCCTGGGCTCCGAAAAGCTCATTCCCCTCTAAGTCCTGTTGAAGGACAAAATCTTGATAGTCCACCGGGGAGATGGAATGCTTAGACCATTCCTTGGACAGCGCCGTGCTGCCCACAATTGAATCCTTGCCCCAGATCCCCCAAGCAGGTTGAAAATAGGCCCCTGGCCTCTGCTTGGTGCGTAAAACTTGGCTGGGGCCTTCCTCGCTTGGCTCCGTTGCTTGGAGGAGGAACTCAGGGAAGCGGTCACCAAGGCGAGGGTCTTTAAAGACCTTTCCAGCCCTCTTCATCCTGGTTGTCTCCAGGTCCTTAGGCTTGGTAGCCTCCTCAATCTTCTCAGCCACTGCAACAAACGAAGTAAGTTGAAAAATCAATAGAATAGAAAATGAAGGAAGTAAAAAGGAGGTAAGGAAGGGAACTTACTTTTCTTATGGACGGGCGAGAGGCCGCGTTCTACCAGGACCGTCTCCCGGATAAGGTCCCAAGAATAGGAAGTCCCATTGTCTTGCGTAAGGAGGTTGAAAGCTCTAGCCTCCTCCTCAGTCAAAGTTATATCATTTGGGCTCCCATCCACGGCCAGCCCAAAGGACGACCGAAACAGGGTGCCCCAATCTCCGCCTTCCCAAACAATGAACAAAAAATCTTTCTTCCACCCCAAGTTGTTGTCGGGGATGGACTTCCCATTCACAATATGGGGAATAGTGGAGCGCTGGTTTAGAGAAACCCAACCCGGACTTTTATCAGGGCTGTTTTTGAACTGGAAAATTTTCCTGAAAACGGGATCGGAAGTAGGGACCTCGTGCTTGGCACATTGTGACAGGTAGCACAGAATAAGCCTCCAAGAATTGGCGGGGAGTTGGCAAGGGCTGATGCCCACATCAGCCAGTAACAAAGGAATGAATGGATGAAAAGGGAGTCTGATACCTGCCCTTAGAGTATCCCTATAGACGCATAGCGCGTCCTTTTTCCACTGGCAGGCCCTGTCGGCCGGACCTGCAAGAACCAGCTTAAAAGGTTCCTTGATTTTGAAGCAGCTGCTCAACTTTTCCAGCTCCTTGGGATCCCGTAAAGCACTAATATGATCGTGCGCGTCCAGATGCGCATCAGACGGGTACTCGTCCCCTCGAGTGTTGATCATGTCGATTAAAGAAGTGTACCTCGATCGGATATGGAACTCATTGGACTTTCTAGCCACGTTCATCTTGGCCAAGCGAGTCATTTTCTTGTCAGCCATCTGCAAAAAGGACACATACAGGATATCTTAAAAAGGGCACACAATAAAAAAGAAGAGAAGGAAAAAGGAGGGATTTTACCTGAAGATGCGCTCCTAAAAAAAGGGCTTTGAGCTCCGACTTGCTGTTATTGCTCTGAGAATCTTAGCAGGAGGAGAAAGAAGAAAAACTTAGAAATGAGAAAGTGAGGAGTAGTAGCCTCTCCTCATTCCTTTATATAAGAGGAAAAGGGAAGTTGAAAGGACAAAAGCCCATTAAGGACAAAGGCCCAAAGAAAAAGGCCCAGAAAAAGGAATATTCCAGAATATTCCTAGGAATTCTAGAGGATTCTAAACAGGGTATATTAAGCCCAGATCAATATTAAGCCCAGATCAATAAAGCGGCCCAGTAATATTTGAAAAAGCCCAATAAAGAAGGCCAGGCCCAAATCCAATTAGGATTTGGAAAATTCAATTATAGCCCTAAAAGATGTAAGGCCCAATGGAGAAGGCTAGAAAAAGACCAGAATCCAGGTCGAGATCCAGGTCGTGAATCCTGACCGAAATCTTTCGAGCAGACACCCAAAAATAACGGGTAAAAAAGACCAGAATCCAGGTCGAGATCTAGGTCGTGAATCCTGCCCGAAATCTTTTGAGCAGACACCCGAAAATAATGGGTAAAAAAGACCAGAATCCAGGTCGAAATCCAGGTCGTGAATCCTGCCCGAAATCTTTCGAGCAGACACCCGAAAATAGCTGGAATAACAGGACTGAATTGAGGTCGAAACTTCGACCAGGAATGAGGTCGAATAAACCAAGCATCTTTCAAGAATGAGGATTAAAGATCCAGGTCGAAAGTTCGACTAGGATCCTGGTCGAATTCCAGGTCGTGGATCCTAGTCGAAATCCTTCGACCAGGAAGCAAGAGAATCAAAGAATTTTCGAACAGGATTCAGGTCGAAATGTCGACTAGAATCCTGGTCGAAATCCTAGTCGATAGGCTCAAGACCAGGAGCTAAAAAAAAGTGGAGGAGTTTTCGACCTAGATCCAGGTCGAAAGTTCTACTAGGATCCTGGTCGAATTCCAGGTCGTGGATCCTAGTCGAATTCCTTCGACCAGGATGGCAAGGCTGACCCCTATTTCGACTAGGATCCAGGTCGAAATTTCGACTTGGATCCTGGTCGAAAAAGGGCTGAAAATCTGAAAAATCAAGAAATTAAGGATAAATCCCAGAAAATTAGGGAAAAATCCAGGAAATTAAGGATAAATCCCAGAAAATTAGGGAAAAATCCAGAAATTAAGGGAAAAACCCAGAAAATTAGGGAAAAATCCCAGAAAATTAGGGAAAAATCCAGAAATTAAGGGAAAAACCCAAAAAATTAGGGAAAAATCCCAGAAAATTAGGGAAAATCCAGAAATTAAGGGAAAAATCCTGGAAATAAGGGAAAAATTCCTGGAAATTAAGATAATTCCTGAATAAAAGGAAAATTCATTGTAAATGTGTAGGTCGCTCCACACTTTACGCAAAAACGAAACCCTGAAAGGGAATGAATAGACTTAACTTCTGCGAAACCTAATCAATGTTTCCCAAAAGTTGGGGGGCAAATGATAGGGATAAATAAATTATGATAGTATAATTAAATACTGCATTAATTGTACAAGGTGTGGACTGCTAGGCCCAATAAGAAGATGTATGACATTCAGACCAGAAAGGTTAACATACTGATCAGGACTGATGGACCAGATCAGGCCTGATGGAACAAAGAAGGCCCAAAAAACCCTGATTATTAATTAATTTCGTAATTAATTAATAAGGGAAAAATCAGCTATTGAGAAGAGTCCCGATAAGGATATAGACCCTTACAGATTAGCTTCAAGGGGACCTAAAAGGATAAGGAATCAGTTTCCTACTATCTAGGACTCCAAAGTCCTTTCTAATTATGAGACTTGCCCACCAAGTCTCCTATACCAAGTCCAATTCAAGGACTCCCAACATCTATAAAAGGGGCCTCACCCCACAGATCAGAACTACATTTTTTGGCTTGATTCTCTAATTTATAGAGATACGTAGGCATCTCATAAAGGCAGAATTAAGCTACGAAACACGAGAGCAGCCATTAAAGGCCTTGAGCTCCCGAATCTTAGTAATAAATACAGCAAATAATAACCTTAGTATTTTATCCATAACAGAAGGTATATCATCTCCAAACCCTAGCTTTACTTTGTATATTAGGATGATTTTGGTTGTTATGGTAATAGAGTAGCTTAATGCTTGTTGGTTTAGAGTTTGGGTTGGAATGGTGGTGAATTGAATGTTGAAATCTTATGGTTTGGTTAAAGGACTTAAGTATAGTTTAAATTCAAGTTTAAGAATAAGTATAATTGTTAATATTGAGTTGATTGGGGCTGTTATGATGTAGTGTGGATGGATGTTGGTTGTATGAATGAATTGGGATTGATTGGTGATTAAATTGGAATGGTATAAAATTGGGAAATCGCGTAAACATAGCCATCGTAATGTCCGATTTACTTTAGACTGCTTTTGTTCATAACATTAGGACCCGAGAACTACCTGCTAGGTTTTGACCATTGCCATGTTTAGATAGTTCATGTTATGAGCTTCGTTTTGATATGTGGTTCGTTTGATTCCGATGTACGGTTTAGGAGAAACGGCCATTTTAAGTAACGACGTTTCGTGAACGAATCGTTACCCCTCGCCTTACTTTGAAACCTTGGTTAAAGACCTTAAAGGACTAATTGGAGTATGAAACATTTATGTAAAGTGTGTTAGGCAGTTGGTAAGACACTCGCGAAAGAATCGCCTTAAAACTCGTAATGGTTAAATTATTAAAAATGGTGGAGCCGAGGGTACTCGAGTGACTTAAGAGAATCAGTAAGCGCAAAGCGAGCGTTAGAGTCTAATTTGGTTAAAGTATAGATTTACAAGTGACTTTGGTTTAATTCCAACTCACATGTTGTTTATAGGTTACCAGACTTGTCCCGAGCCATTTGTAACCCCCAGTCGCTCAGGCAAGTTTTCTACCCGTATAACTGTTGTTGTGATGTATATGTGTATATGCATGATCTTGCGATAAATGCATATTTGTTATTAGCAAATTCTTGCGATATATTGTAGCATGTGATATGGTATATATGCATGCCTGTTTCATATTCTTGATTTATATATCTGTTGGTTCAAATGCTTATAGTTGCATAATACCTATGCTAGAAATAAGTAGTATTTGAGTTTACCCTTAGTATAGGGGATCAAAAGGTGAACATATTTCTAAACCGGGAGTCGATGTTCCCGAGTATATTATATATTTATATAAAATATATATATATATATATGGATACAGTTTTCAAAACTATTGACCGAATATGGTTTATTCGATAACGTTATTTTATTTAATGAATATTATTTGAATATTCATTCGAGGACTTATGACTCTATTTATTCTATTTAATGATTATTAATTGGATATTCATTTGAGGATGTAAGACTCCGATTATTTTATTTAATGAATATTATTTATAATATTCATTCGAGGTATTATGACTCCGCTTATTATTTAATAATATTCTTTATTTTATTAAAGAATAAAGTTTCGATAATCAAACTTATTTTCGATTATTCAAATAAAGATAGTACTTTCATATAAGTATATCTTTGGTTATTTAATATCCATTTCAAGTATGAGTTTTAAAACTTCTACTTCGAATATTTTTAATAAGAATTATCTTTATGAGAATATTATTTAAATAATAATATTCAGATATTTATAATATATCGGGACTGATTTATTTTAATAAATCAGCAGTACTCCAAACATTCTAAAAAATGTTTTCGAGTCTTCAAAATGATTTTTAAAGTTAGAGTGGACCCCAAAACTCATTTTTATATTTAAGATCTTCCTTTCAAAGGGGATTTAAATACTCGTTCAAAACCTGGGGGATCCAGCTCTGTGGTGTATTTTACATTCACAACGTGGTTGCTGTTTTGAGAAAACAAATGAATTGATTACTTACCCAACGTTCGGGAAGTAAGCCCATCTAATTGAGTCGGCATAAGCGACAGGCCGGGGTACGGTCTATCAAAGTGAAAGTGGCTGGGTGGCAGTCCATCAACGCGTAAGAGGCCGGGTGGCGGTCCAGCACAAGGTCCTTATTTGTCCAGGGTGATGACCGGTGGGGGATTCATCCATCTACTAGTAGAAAAGGTTACTTATTGGTATCTTTGCCTGATCAGCAAGATATCGGGTTTATGCCAAAATTCTTTTCCTTTCCAAAATGCATTGGATGTTACAAACTCTGTTCATACTTTACATAACAGAGGTTCCAGGAAATGTTTAAGAGATATATATGTGGATATATATATCGGGACTAAATAAAGTATCTCGTAACTTTATTTCATTCAATAATGTTTTAAAGATTGAATCTATTCAAGTCTTAACTTGTGGTCTCATCTATGGGATGACCCTTTTGAAATCTATAATACTTTGAACAGTGGTAGTTCAAGTAGCTTTATAAATGATATAAGTATAGTGAAGTATTTGATAACTTCATCCCTTGTTTTTGCTTATATCCAGTAAGTAATTATCTTTCACCTGATAAAGGTTTCCAGCAAGTTATCCCTTTAGATACTTGCGTTATTGTTTACACTATATATTATCTTGCGAGCTGTAATGCTCACTCTTGCTTTATTTCTTCATCACACAACAACAGTTAGGAAGGATGGCCAGACTCAAGCAGACCCAGCGCAAGAGCGTAAGAAGCGCCCCGCGCCTTCCCGTTGAGATCATAGCTGCTATAGCTGCAGAGGTAGATCTATCTGTAGATCAGACCATCTACTTTTGAGAATCAATTATGTATAATTATAACTTGTGGAAGATAATGGCAATTAATTGTAAACTTATTAAGTAATCATTTTGGGTTGTAATAACTTTTAACTTATGGATTCAAAGACTTGTACTTATATCAATTTCTTCCCTGAGACTATAACGGGTTGTGGTGTGTGTTAGTGTGGGGTCACAACATAAGGTTAATTATTATTAATTAAGTGAAGTGATATTGTGGAAAGAAAGACCGTGACGACCCGGATCCCCGACCCCGGATTTGGGGGTGTTACAGAAGTGGTATCAGAGCCAAGCGTTATAAACCTCAGAGATGATGCGACGATATAATAACAACTCACAAAGATAATAAGAACTCTTTCCAAGTTCATGGTCGGACTACTTAAAGTAGCGCTGACAGTTAAAACCCTTATGGGAAACCTTATAAGTATCATGATAGTAACTTAGCTCGTTTAATGTGTAGGTTCCTGAGATAGAGGACCCAGAGATGTTCGAGCGTGAGCATGATGAGGCACTGCTAGATGCCGAGGATCAGGAGGAGCCTGAGGAGGAGGAGATGGAGGAGGAGGACCCCTCAAAGGAGTCAGAGACAGAGGTTGTTGCGATTTCAGATGAGGAGGACCCGGATGAGGTCCCAGTGGCTGAGGAGCATGTCGGAGCTATGGTAGTGTACACTGGTACCCCTTTACCCACACTTCCGGTGGTCAGAGCTCCTACCCCTCCACTACTATCATGGATCCCCTATGATGACAGCTCAGAGACCCATACTTCCGAGCCTAGGCAGACCGAGGAGGCACCCCCAGCGGCTCCGGATTCACCACCTCTCGACCCTGCCCATAGGCAGTCTTTGTTAGCCCATGGCTATGTTCAGGATGTGCTGAGGACCCGAGTGGCTGTTGCTGAGGCCCGGCTGGATGAGGCCAGGAGGGAGTTGGATGCGGAGAGGGCGGGTAGGCGTACCCGAGCTTAGGAGACTAGGGCTATTATACCCCGATCCTTGAGGAGGGAGCTGACGGGGATAAAGCTCACGTCCCGAGCGAGACTCAGATCGCTCCAGGGGCACAGGCATGGTAGGATCTCCAGGCGGCAGGCCGACTATATCTTCCGTCATGCGATGGAAAGGGTATGGGAGCTGACCCGCTCCGGTGTGTGATTCAGGACAGACGATGGGATAGTATAGTTGTCTAGATAGTCGAGGCCTTAGTAAGAGCCAATTTTCCGGGATAGTTGACTTGTATATAGCATCCCTTTTTCTGACTAGACAGATAGACTCTTGTGTATCACTTTTGGGACAGATGGCTGTAGCACTGTTGTACTTTTGACAAGATCAAACTATGTATTTCTCGCATCATGTATATATTTGTTTTCTTTCAGTTCAGTTCCTTAGTGACGAGATCACTGTTTTTATCATTATTATTACTGCACTTCTTATTATAACTGTTATAATATAATAGAATTGCGAGATACATTCTCCCCATAATAGAGCTATGCAAGGCACAATGTTGTGTATGATTGTGACCTAACGTTGAATTTCCCAATAATTTCTTTTTTATCAGTATCATGCCGCCAAGAAAGATTGGGACTAGGGCGAACCCTGGATCTGAGGACCAGGGAAGCCATAACCAGGACGATAGGAACCAGGAACACAGTGAAGAGGAAGACGTGGATTATGTTGAACAGGATGACTCCCTGTATGAAGAGGAGGAGGAGACATATGATGTTGAGGGATTTGAAATAGAGGCTGAGGGAGGAGAAACTGAGGTTGAGCAACCAATACCAAACCCAGGCATGGATCCCATGGGCCAGTTCATGCAACTACTAAGGCAGAACTTGGAACGTCAACCCAACCCACCCCCTCAAGGAAATAACAATGTTGTGGCAAACTCTTTCAGGGCTTTTAAGTCCCTTAAGCCCCCTGAGTTCCACGGATCAGTCGACCCAGTTGAGGCAAGGGCATGGTTAAAGGAAATGGAGAAATCCTTTGAGATTTTGAGTACTGATGAGGCACAGAAGACTGTATTTGCTACCTACCTTCTGAAAGGAGAGGCCAACTACTGGTGGGAGGCCAAGAAAAATATGGAGACAGATGCTATTATAACCTGGGAAAGATTCAGTCAGTTATTTCTGGGAAAATATTTCCCGAGGTTTATGGAAAACCAGATGGAGCTCAAGTTCTTGGAGCTAAAGCAGAATAACTTATCTGTAGCAGAGTACGAAGTGAAATTTACTGAATTATCAAGGTTTGTGCCAGAATTTGTAAGCACCAAGGAAAAGAAAGCTAGGAGGTTTCAGCAGGGACTGAAACCGTGGATTCAGAATAGGGTGGCAATACTTGAGCTTACGGATTATACCACTCTGGTGCAAAAGGCAACAATTGTAGAAGCCGGAAGTGAACAGATACAGAAGGAAAGAGAGAAGAAGGGAATAAAGAGGAAAAGTATGAGCATGGGTAGGGGTTCCGCAGGAAGGAGCTTCCCAACTAGATTTAATCGAGGAGCAGTGTCCCTACCGGGAAAGAACACTGGGTTTAAGCGGCCAATGAGCATGAATGTGAGCCAGAGCGGCCAGAAGTCCAGAATGTCCTATTCCAACCAGTCTCGACCCCCATTGCCAGCCTGTAACACTTGTGGAAGGATGCATTCTGGGGAGTGTAAAGGAAAGCCGGTAATCTGCTTCAAGTGTGGTCGAGAGGGTCACTATTCGGACAAGTGCACTTCGCCAACCCCCATTACCCGCCCAACCACCACTTGTCATCAGTATGGACGCCCGGGTCATTGGAAGAGGGAATGCCCAATGAACAAACCAGCAGCTTCGGGAGCAAGCAGGGTTGCTTCTAATAAGCCACCTACTGCAAGGACTTTTAACATGACAGTCCAGGATGCTATAAAAGATTCAGATGTGATAGCAGGTACCCTTTCTCTAAATTCAGTCAGTGCAAACTTTTTATTTGATTCAGGAGCAACTAAATCTTTTATATCAAGGGACTTTGCACGTAAATTAAGACTTAAAGCTGAACCCTTGATAGAGCCCTTACAAGTAGAAATAGCCAACCATGAAGTTATTCTTGTTAATCTGATTCACCCCGCCTGTGAGTTAGGCATAGGGGAACAATCTTTCAGTGTTGATCTGATTCATTTTAAGTTAGGGGAATTTGATATAATTTTGGGAATGGACTGGCTATCTAGCAATGATGCTCAGATAGACTGTAAAGGGAAGAAAGTTAAGTTAAATATCCCAGGAAAGAAAGAAGTTATATTTAGAGGAAAGAGGCAGACGCATAAATTTTTGACTATGGCCCAGGCCAGAAGGATGCTACGAAAAGGAAACGAGGCTTACCTAGCCTATGTGGTAGACACGCAAAAGGAGGTGCCCAACTTACCAGATATTCCAGTAGTCAACGAATTTGAAGATGTATTCCCACAAGATCTTTCGGGATTACCACCCGATAGAGTGATTGAATTTGCGATTGAGTTGGCCCCAGGGACGACGCCAGTTTCAAAAGCACCTTACCGGTTAGCCCCGTTAGAAATGAAGGAATTAGCTACCCAATTGCAGGAACTCTTGGATAAGGGTATGATAAGACCCAGTGTGTCTCCTTGGGGAGCACCAGTGTTATTTGTTAAGAAGAAAGATGGGAGCATGAGGCTGTGCATCGACTATCGAGAGTTGAACAAGCTAACCATAAAGAACAGGTACCCGTTACCTAGAATAGACGATCTGTTCGACCAGCTAAAGGATGCTGTTTATTTTTCCAAGATTGACCTGAGAACTGGATATCACCAACTAAAGATTAAACCCGAAGATATTCCCAAGACAGTGTTCTGTACCAGGTATGGGCATTATGAGTTCTTGGTAATGTCCTTTGGATTAACCAACGCCCCAGCGGCTTTCATGGACTTAATGAATAGAGTATTTAAGAAGTACTTGGACAAGTGTGTGATACTTTTTATCGATGATATTTTAATCTACTCAAGGACTGAGGCAGAACATGCAGAGCATTTGAAGATAGCTCTAGGAATACTCAGAGAGGAACAGTTATATGCCAAATTCTCGAAGTGTGAATTCTGGCGGAATGAAGTACAGTTTTTAGGACATGTGATCAATAAAGAAGGAGTATTGGTCGACCCCTCCAAGGTAGAGGCGGTCTCAAATTGGGAAAGGCCAACCACACCCACAGAGGTAAGGAGTTTCATAGGATTGGCCGGCTATTATCGTAGATTTGTGCAGGACTTTGCGAAGATCGCAGCCCCTTTGACACGACTTACTCGTAAGACAGAGAAGTTTGAATGGACGGAGAAATGCGAGAACAGTTTTCAGGAACTAAAGAAAAGGTTGGTAACGGCCCCGGTGTTGGCATTGCCAGATGGAAAAGGAGATTTTGTGATATATAGTGACGCTTCGCACAAAGGATTAGGGTGTGTGCTTATGCAGCATGGTAAAATGATTGCGTATACATCGAGACAACTGAAGGAATACGAGATTAGATATCCTACTCATGACCTTGAGCTTGCGGCAATAGTTTTTGCCCAAAAATTTGGAGGCACTACTTGTATGGAGAGAAGTGCGAGATTTTCACAGACCATAAGAGCCTCAATTACATATTTACGCAGAAAGAGCTCAACATGCGCCAGAGGAGATGGTTAGAACTAATCAAGGACTATGATTGTGAGATTCTCTATCATCCGGGGAAAGCCAATGTGGTGGCTGACGCCCTCAGTAGGAAGGAAAGGCTCATAATGTTAATGACTTCGGAAGAATTAATCAGGGATTTCGAAAGAATGGAAATAGAAGTAAAGGTAACCGGAACCGGAACTGAAAAGCTGTTTGAGATATCAATGCAGCCAGAGTTATTAGAAAAGTTTAGATTGTGCCAAGAAAGAATGATGCATGAGGGCAGAGAGTCAATGACTGGAGAAGAGATCCATACTGAGAGAGACAATAAGGGGATAATGAGGTATTCCTACAGGATTTGGGTTCCGAACGTTCGAGAGCTTAAAGATGAGATTTTGGATGAAAGCCATAGTTCAAGGTATTCCATTCACCCGGGAAAGCACCAAGATGTATAGGGATTTGAAGGAATATTACTGGTGGCCCAATATGAAGAGGGACGTAGCAGAATGGGTAAGCAAATGTTTGACTTGCCAAAGAGTAAAGGCAGAGCACCAGAGACCCAGTGGACTTTTACGACCCCTGGAGATTCCTGAATGGAAATGGGAACAGATAGCCATGGATTTTGTTGTCGGTTTACCAAGGACGAAAGCCAACCATGACGCCATATGGGTAATTATAGACCGACTGACAAAGTCAGCTCATTTCATTCCTATCAATGAGAGGTACACAGTCGATAGACTGGTGGACATTTACCTTAAGGAAATAGTGACGCGACATAGAGTCCCAGCATCCATTGTCTCAGACCAAGACCCCAGATTCAACTCCAGATTTTGGAGGAGCTTTCAAGAATGTGCGGGGACCAAGTTAAATATGAGTACCGCGTACCATCCCCAGACGGATGGGTAGAGAGAAAGGACCATCCAGACACTAGAGGATATGTGAGAGTCTGTACAATAGACTTTAAAGGAAGTTGGGATGATCACTTGCCGTTGATCGAGTTTTCTTATAGTAATAGCTTTCATGCTAGCATCGGAATGCCGCCTTATGAGGCCCTGTATGGAAGAAGGTGTCGATCTCCCTTATACTGGGATGAAGTAGGGGAGCGGAAGATGCTCGGACCCGAAGTGGTCCAAAGGACCAAAGACATAGTGGATCTTATCAGAGGGCGGCTTGTAGCAGCCCAAGACAGACAGAAGAAATATGCAGACCTAGCCCGAAAGGACAAGGAGTATGAAGTAGGGGACTTAGTACTACTAAAAGTATCCCCTTGGAAGGGGTTAATGAGATTCGGAAAGAAAGGAAAACTAAGCCCAAGATACATTGGACCTTTTGAGATACTAAGACGGATTGGGAAGTTGGCTTACGAGCTAGCCTTACCCCCGAACCTACAACAAGTTCATAATGTGTTCCATGTATCAATGCTAAGGAAGTATCATCCGGATACCAGACACATAGTGGAGTACGAGCATGTGGATATGCAACCAGATTGACTTACGTGGAGAAACCAGTAAGGATTATAGATAAGAAGGAGCAGGTGTTTCGGAACAAAGTGATCAATCTAGTCAGAGTGCTATGGCAGAATCATAATGTGGAAGAATCAACTTGGGAACTAGAGAGCGCAGTGCTAGAGAAGTACCCCCATTTGTTTTCTATTTGATTCTGGGACGGAATCCTTTTAAGGAGGGGAGACTGTAATAACCCCAAAATTTTGAACTTTTTGTAACCCTTATGAATAGTGTTTTTGCTGATATTGCTGAATAAGGAAAACTGTTCATGCCACACTATGTAGGGTTTCTTTTATGAATATTCTGAGATTTTATTAGTACTCTATATGGTATATAAGTGTATGTAAAGATCATCAGAATCCAATTCCGAACACTTTGATTTTTCCCGAAAATCCACTAGATACGGAAAGAATTGAGTATAAGGTAATAGGATAAAAAGATTTAAATTAAAGGATTATAAGAGAGGATCATAAAAGGAATATAATGTATTGAGAAAGGTTAAGGAAACCCCAAGTAATAAGATCACGGGTATGATCCCTCAAACGAGAAACGAGAACGAAAGTTAAGCGAACCGTATAACAGATCAGCGGTCATTAGGCAAACAATTAGGGAGTTAATCAAGGAGTTTAGGGATGATGAGGTCATCCAACAATAAGAAGAGGGAAAGTAAGGGATGATAACATCATAAGCATGACATAAGCATGACATAAGGGGAAGGAGATGTGGTTGATTTAAAACCACACAAAGTTCAAGGTTAGAAAGGTAATTAACCAAAAACAAAACAAAAACAACCAAGCTAAGCTAAACAAATCAAAAACACAAAATCATTTCATTTATCCCACATTGCTCTCCGCTTTTTCTCATTTCAAAAAGAAGAATTTTCAAAATTCAAGTTCCAAGCTTCCTAAATTGGTAAGATAATTATCTAGCACTCCTTATGTATAGTTATGGCTATCCTATGAGTTTAAGCCTCCAAATCATTCACAATCTTCTCTAAGAAATCAATGAAGAAGATAATGAATAGTGATTTCAAGATTTTTAACTTGATTTTCTTGTTTTTCCTTTAAGATCCAAGCATCCCTAAGACATCTCAGGCTTCTTAAGGCTTCCTAGCTACTCACATCACTTCAAGGAAGGTATATCATCTCCAAACCCTAGCTTTACTTTGTATATTAGGATGATTTTGGTTGTTATGGTAATAGAGTAAGCTTAATGCTTGTTGGTTTAGAGTTTGGGTTGGAATGTTGGTGAATTGAATGTGAAATCTTATGGTTTGGTTAAAGGACTTAAGTATAGTTTAAATTCAAGTTTAAGAATAAGTATAATTTTTAATATTGAGTGATTGGGGCTGTTACGATGTAGTGTGGATGGATGTTGGTTGTATGAATGAATTGGTATTGATTGGTGATTGAATTGGAATGGTATAAAATTGGGAAATCGCGTAAACATAGCCGTCGTAATGTCCGATTTACTTTAGACTGCTTTTGTTCATAACATTAGGACCCGAGAACTCCCTGCTAGGTTTTGACCATTTCCATGTTTAGATATTTCATGTTACGAGCTTCGTTTTGATATGTGGTTCGTTTGATTCCGATGTACGGTTTAGGAGAAACGGCCATTTTAAGTAACGACGTTTCGCGAACGAATCGTTACCCCTCGCCTTACTTTGAAACCTTGGTTAAAGACCTTAAAGGACTAATTGGAGTATGAAACATTTATGTAAAGTGTGCTAGGCAGTTGGGTAAGACACTCGCGAAAGAATCGCCTTAAAATTCGTAATGGTTAAATTATTAAAAATGGTGGAGCCGAGGGTACTCGAGTGACTTAAGAGAATCAGTAAGCGCAAAGCGAGTGTTAGAGTCTAATTTGGTTAAAGTATAGATTTACAATTGACTTTGGTTTAATTCCAACTCACATGTTGTTTATAGGTTACCAGACTCGTCCCGAAGCCATTTGTAACCCCAGTCGCTCAGGCAAGTTTTCTACCCGTATAACTGTTGTTGTGATGTATATGTGTATATGCATGATTTTGCGATAAATGCATATTTGTTATTAGCAAATTCTTGCGATATATTGTAGCATGTGATATGGTATATATGCATGCCTGTTTCATATTCTTGATTTATATATCTGTTGGCTCAAATGCTTATAGTTGCATAATACCTATGCTAGAAATAAGCAGTATTTGAGTTTACCCTTAGTATAGAGGATCAAAAGGTGAACATATTTCTAAACCGGGAGTCGATATTCCCGAGTATATATTATATATATATATAATATATATATATATATATATATATATGTATATAGTTTTCAAAACTATTGGACCGAATAAGGTTTATTCGATAACGTTATTTATTTAATGAATATTATTTGAATATTCATTTGAGGACTTATGACTCTGTTATTCTATTAATGATTATTAATTGGATATTCATTTGAGGATGTAAGACTCCGATTATTTTATTTAATGAATATTATTTATAAATATTCATTCGAGGTATTATGACTCTTTATTTAATAATATTCTTTATTTTATTAAAGAATAATGTTTCGATAATCAAACTTATTTTCGATTATTCAAATAAAGATAGTACTTTCATATAAGTATATCTTTGGTTATTTAATATCCATTTCAAGTATGAGTTTTAAAACTTCTACTTCGATATTTTTATAAGGATTATCTTTATGAGAATATTATTTAAATAATAATATTCAGATATTTCTAATATATCGGGACTGATTTATTTTAATAAATCAGCAGTACTCCAAACATTCTTAAAAATGTTTTCGAGTCTTCAAAATGATTTTTAAAGTTAGAGTGGACCCCAAAACTCATTTTATATTTAAGATCTTCCTTTCAAAGGGGATTTAAATACTCGCTCAAAACCTGGGGGATCCAGCTCTGTGGTGTATTTTAACATTCGCACGTGGCGGTCC